>NC_056745.1:770269852-770479693 GCF_019279795.1 Protopterus annectens | reverse complement strand
GAGGTTCTCCCGTTTGATTCCTGGCTGGAGTGCGGGGAGTGCCTTCTGTGTGGAGTCTGCATGTCCTCCCCGCGGTTGGGTGGGCGTTCGAAAGACATGGGTAAATGGGCGTGCCTTCATTGAAGGTTGAACGTCGAGCTGGCACCTCGGCGTTCGTGAAAATCTACTGCCAATCATTAGCAGACCGGAGTTCCGCTGTGGCGACCCCTAACCGGGAAAAGCCGAAAGACAACAACTTGTACTAATGGGGAGGTCTTTTTTTATGATATTCTAAAATGTTTTTGATGTTTCTACCTGTTTTATAGAGAAATCTTTGTCTCTCCTCCAGAGGTCTCAAAAATTCAAGGCTACCCTTAAAAATGCAACAGTTTTTCAGTAGGATGTTCCTGATTTTTTTTAAATCTCTAGGAGGTAATCTATCCAGCGTGTCCTCTGTCCCTAAGAGAAGTATGAATTTTTTTACCCCACCCTCTTTGAATTTCTTCACAGGCATTTCCACTTTCTCTCCAGAACTTCCCAGTGGAGACACCCCCCCCCCTCCCCGACGAGTGCATGTAAAAAGTAGGAACTTGGGGATTCCTCACAAGAGTCTTTAACAGAAGACTCTTATTTTCATATAGAGGGGATCCCCAGATCACCTCTTGAGGATGTCTTTCCCAGTGAAATCCTGTAAGTTTTGAGACAGAAAAGTGTCTGATCTTCCACCCACTCCACCCTCCCGCCTAGGAGGAGTCGGTGTTTGTCGAGGCTTTCGAAGCTGGCTATGCCTCTTTCTCGATAGTGCCTCTGGATGATGAGATAGTGGAATTCATCTCCCTCCAGGCTTGAAAGGATTGAGATGTCATGGAACCTATCCCAAAAAAAGTCAGATAAGTATCTTGTTGTGCTGAAGGATAGGGCCCACTGGTGCAAGGGTCCCCCAGTAGATGCAATGTTGGTAGCAGTGGCCACCAAGAAAGACCTTGGTGAACAGAGTTCTTCTGTTCATCCCCTGAACAGAGAGTGAGAAGCATATTTACGCTTCATCCTTCGCCTTCAGGTCACTGGCACATGTTATGAGATTTCAGAGGAAATTAATCAAGGAGTTTTCCAGTACTCTGTCAGGGTCTGTGTGTACAGAGGGCAAGAAGACTGTTTCTTCGCAACTACCCACCCTCCAGTCCCTGCCAACTACCTCCATGAAGATGATTTCTCATGTCTCGGAGGAAGCTTAGGTTCAGGAATAGCTGTAAGAAGGCATACCTGGATGCGCCTTTATGACTTTGCAGAGCTCTTTAAGACAGCATTCATTAATGCTGTCTCTCTGGATCCACCTTTTTTGGCCCTGAGGTAAAGGAAATTCTTTCCAGGAATGAACAGGCTAGGAAGATGTCTGCTGTAGGGATATGTTTTATTACCTCTCAAAGGACTTTTTTTCCTGGAACCAGAGAGAGGGTAGAAGGATGTGTTTACACAAGATGCAAGGGTTTTCCCATGACTGCTATGGATAAAGATCCCCCCAGGTTGGAAGAGGGGACTCTAATGGAAGACATCTCTTATGTGACAAAGAAGGCAACATCAGGGCTTCAGAGGTTTATTTTCTAAGAAGCCCTGTCAGCTCCTCTGAAGGGTTGCCTGGCTGCTGCACTCTGAAAGCAGTCCGGGGGTACTTATCTCTGCACCTAGAAGTCTGGACAGCCATTAACAAAGATGTCTGGCTGCACAGAATAATATCTAGAGGTTATTGCATACATATTTTTCCTTCTGTCTCCCCAATGGACCAAACAAATTCCTGATGTTCCAAGTCAGAGGAAAGCAGCAGCCATAGAAATAGAAAAGTTGCTGGAAAAACAGTTATCCAAGTGGTCACTCCAGACCCACAAGGATTTGGAACTTCCTATATGACCACCAGACCAAAGCCACAATGGAAAACCACAAAAATGGAAAGGCCAGTGATATAAAACACTTTTTAATAAAAAAAAAAAATATATATATATATGAAACCGCATGCTAACAAATCTCTTAGTGCCTTGGCTTAACAAAGCCTTTTCAGAGTACAAAGTTCATTAATTCGCACACCTTTTATATATACCCTACAATTCATCAGTTAAACAATTAAACAATAAAATAATTTGATAAAAAATTCCCACTACAAAAAGTATTGCCACTTGCATTCCCTGTTAAGTTCTACAGAGAAGGGAGTATAAAACTTAAAAATAAAAATAGACCCTCAATTTCCTAGAACATAGAAAATTAAGGTTAATCTCTCTCTCTCTAAAATATCCCAGAAGTACTTAACCAAGCTAATGAGCTTTTCTAAAAATAAAATAAACTTAGTAATAAAATTAATACAATTTTGTGTTACATTTTTATTAATCACGCTGTTACTTTGTCTCGTTCCTAGCAAAGAGGTGTATAATTTTTTTACATAAACTTGCCTAAACCTTTCCCATATTAATTCATTTTTATACCCACTATTATAAAACACTTTTATAGTTCTGTCCATCTCCAATTGATGTTATTTTTTTTTATCACTACACAACCTGGTTACTCTTAAAACAAATCCCCATAAGGTATAGATTCTATAGTATGGGGGGGTTGACAACTTCCACAATGTAAAATGTGATCCTGGTGTTCAAACTTTCTGTATATTTTTGTTTTAATACTACCATCTTGCATACCTTCAACTGTTATATCTAAATAATTTACCTTTTTTTTCTGTAAGCCATAAAAGCAGATACCAAATCTATTTCTGTACAGTTCCTCAAGAAATTCTGTAACCTTATCATAAGCTCCTCTACAAATAAAAATCAAATCATCTATAAATCTAAAGTACTTAACACATCCAATAAAAATATTAATATTATAGATACATACATTTTCAAAAAAAAAAAAAAAAAAAAGAATAAATTTGCATACGCGGGGGCAAAGCTGCCCCCATAGCTGTTCCTTGCAATTGTTTGTACAATTCCCCATTAAATTCAAACATATTGTTATTCAAACAAAGTGAAACTAATTCTAAAACATATTGAGTACTGGGGGTATCGCCCAAAAAATGTAATAAGGCCTCCAGTCCAAAGGTATGCTAGTATATAAGCTGACCACATCTACCACTGAAATACATGTCATCTCCCGTGTAATATCTTTCACCTTATTAATAAAATCAAACACATTCCTAGGATTTGGTACTTATTTGAGATTTTTTTAGTGCCAAAGAAGACAGGAGACCTAAGACCAGTTTTGGATCTCCGCAATCTGAACCATTTTGTCAAACACTTGACATTCCTGATGGTCATGGTTCAGTCCATTCTGCCACTGTTGCAGAAGGACGATTGGATGTGCTCTGTAGATCTCTAGGATGCATACTATCATATCAGAATACACAGGCACTCCAGGAGGTGCCTATACTTCTGGCTGAGAGCCAGTCACTGTGTTAGTTCAGAGCCTTGCCCTTTGGTCTCACCACAGCCCCCAGGGTGTTCACCAAGTGCATGGCAGTGGTCGCAGCTCACTTAAGACTCCTAGAATTTTGGGTGTTTCCTTACCTCGACTGGCTCCTTTCTACTTCCACCAAGTCTGTACTGATTCAAGCAAAGGATTACTTACTCCAGTTATATCTTCAAGTAGGAGTCACAGTGGACTATGCCAAGTCTCAGCTGTTCTCCGCTCAGTTCCTGGAATTAATTGGTTGCTGTCTGGATACAGTGACACAGATCGCAAACTTACCACAGACAAGGTTAAATGATCTACAGAGCCAAGCATCACCCATTCTTTCTTCCTTTACCTAAAGCTAGGCTAGTTTTAGAATGGCAGTTTCAATAGTTCTGGTACCTTTAGCAAGTTTTTACATTATGTAGAACCTTATGGTACAATGGTCAGTAAGACGTCGCCCTCTAACTGTGCTTTTTCAAATTACAGATATTTACAGACAGAACATAGTCTGGTGAATTCATGCAGAGCTCTCTCAGGGCTGCATTTCTATTCTTCCTGTGCCAAAGGCCACAGTGACTGTGGAAGCCTACCAACTGGGGGGGGGGGGGGCATTACTTGGAAAGGATTGTATAAGGCTCATGGTGTCAGGTGGAGGTGAATCTTTACATCAGTGTGCTAGAAATGAGAGCATTTCTGTTGACATTGCAGGCGTTTCAAGATGTTTTCCTTCTAGGGATGATTGCTCTTCAGTCAGCCAACGTCAGTAGTCTGGTACATCAACAAACGGGGGATTTCCTGTCCTACTATCTGTGTCAAGAAGCAGTGAGAATGTGGCAATGTGCAATCTCTTCTAGTCTCTTTCTACTTGCAACGCATATTCTGGTAAGTCCAGTGTACTGGCAAACAAACTGAGCAGGCCTGTCTTATTTTCTCACAAGTGGGCTCTCAATCCATTAGTGGTGGAAATTATTTTTAACCAATGGGACTAGTTGTCCTGTGACCTATTTGCTTCCCACTTCATTTCCAGGTGCTGTAGGTACTTTCTTGGTGACTCCTCCTCTGGAGGGATCAAGGGAGAGTCTCTTATTTACATTTGGCCCCCTGGTCTCCTATATGCCTTCCTCTTCACTCCTCTCATTCCCAAGTTTCTTCATAAAACATTTCAGCAGAAGAGCAAGATAATCCTGTTTGCTCCATTCTGGCCTTTCTAAGTTTGGTTTCCTTTCCTTTGGCCTCACTTAGGTTACTCTCCCTGGGCGTTGGATCCTTCTCGTGATTACATGTGGGAAGCAAATACCTCATAAGGATTTTCATTTGTACTGTATTCCTTGCCTAGGCCCTGACGACGGTGTACCTTGCTGACAGTTTTGTGCTTTATTTAATCAGCACACTATCCATCTTCAGTACTTTTTTGCTTCTAAATATTTCGGTTCTCAGTTTAATTGTCCAGAAATGATGTTAGTTAGCCATCCGACTACCGAATAAACGCAAAGAAAAAGACAGAGACAGGCCGTTGAGGTCCAAAACTGCCGACGACGCTTCTCCTAAGCCAGTCGCCAGTTCGCCGGTACTTAGTGAAGTGCTTTCGCAGCCCCTGATACCTGCTACTTCTGATTCACAGGCCTCTACTGAGACCCATTCGGAGTCCGGTATGCCGCGAGATGCTTCACCTATGGAACCCGCAGATGTCTCTACCTTGGATGAGTCCAGAGCCACTGTGCAGGCACCGGCTTCTGAGGGTGCATTCAGACCTACAGACTTGCATATTAAACCAATGCCACTGTCAATATTAAGGCCAAAATCTCGATCTATGTCTAAAAAAAAGATGCCCAGGCCACATGTTCAGGCCCCTATGCCTAAAAAACAAATGATCAAAATGGCTGAAGATTTAATTACTCTTATCAGGGGTTGTCAACCCCCCCCCCCCTTCTAAGAAGCCTAGGGCTGAACTTGACTATGAATCCTCTGAACAGGACTCTGTTTCTTCTGACTCTTCTAATGAACAGGATTTGTCCATACCTACTTATGAGGACTGATGGCAGAGGATTCCATTCCTTCTGCTTCTCTCCCTGAGGATTTTTCTTTTGGGGAAACTTTACATACCTTAAGGGAGCCTTTCCACTGGGAAAGTCAGGATTTTTCTGAATCTAAAAAGAGGCTTAGAGATTTCCTTCTTCTTCCTCAGCATAGGCCTTTGACTATACCTCCTGTATTAGACATTGTTGTTGATGTATTTTCAGAATCCAGTATGGCCCCTGATTCCCTGCCTCCAGCCTCTTGTAAACCAGACAGATACTACAGAGTTCCTGACTCCCACAAATTCCTTTTCAAAAATCCTGTTGCAGACCCTGAAACCATTTCTCAGGGGCCCAAGGGCATTAAGGCTTCTACTGCTAAAAATCCTACCCCTTCTGATAGAGACTCCAGGTCGCTGGGTAGATGGGGTAAAAAGGTTAATACTTCTGCAACCTTGGCAAACAGGGCTTTAAACTGTCAATTCCATATGCTAAAATATCAACAGCATATTATGGGATGGTTTATGGATGTGGTGAGAGAGGACATGCAGGTGGTTGGTGTGACAGAGCAAGACGCAGAGGACAGGAAGAAATGGGAACAGTTGATCTGCTGTGGCGACCCCTAATGGGAGCAGCCGAAAGAAGAAGAAGATCATCATGGGACTGCTTAAACAGAAAATGATGTTGATTTCTGACTGTGTGGAAAATAAGGATTTACAGGATTTATTGCATTCAGCTGAACAAGTTGGAAAACATACTTTGCAATGTGGTTTTGATTCTTTGGAAGCCACTTGCAAGGCTGCTGTTACTGGGTCTGTGCTTAGAAGGCATGCTTGGCTTAAGGAGCAGTCTCTGCCTGATCATGCAAAACTGTTGGATGCTCCTTTGTAGCTGGACCGTCTGTTTGGCAATAAGGCTGAGAAGTTCTAAAAAAGATGGAAGATAAAGTTAAATCTATGCAAACTGTGAAAGATTTCTTACAGGTACAACCTCCAAGATTCAGTAGGCACTGGCCTACTAAGAACTGGTCCTTTCCAGTTCCTTCCAGAGCCACTCAAGCCAAGCCTAGACATTCCAAAAGCACCAGGTTTCAGTCCCAAGGGACTTTCAGAACTAAGCAATGGGGTGCCTCCGCTTCCAAATCTGGAAATAACAAGACACCTCCCTATGGTAAACAGTCTCAGTGACTTTCCCTTAAAATTTCCAAGCACTTACCCCTTAGCCACCCCTTTGGGGGGGGAAACTGGCTCTTCATGCAAAAAACTTGCAACTTATAACCGAGGACAAATGGGTTTAAATATAGTGTCCCAGGGATACAGATTTCATTTCCACATGTTGCCAACTCCAAACGGATGACCAGACCTGCCCCCAAATCATTGGGCAGAGACTCAGAAACAAGTACTTTCCCTCCTAAACATGGGGGCAATTCAGCTAGTGCCAGAAGAGGAAAAGGGACAAGGTTTCTATTCCAGACTTTTCCTGGTATCCAGAAAAGGCAAATCATGGCATCCATTTCTGGACCTATCTACTCTAAACATCTTTCTGGCCATTCCAAAATTCAAGATGCTGACTCTTCACCATTTACTTCCTGTGTTAGGCAAAGATGCCTGGTTGGCAACTCTAGATTTAAAAGAGGCTTACCTGCATATCTCAATCAGGGAATCTTGCAGAAGATACCTATGCTTCAAAGCAGGCTACTTGCAGTATCAGTTCTCTGCACTGCCCTTTGGCTTATCTACTGCGCCCAGGGTTTTTACAAAATGCCTGGTTCCAGTAATTGCATTTTGCAGGCAAAGAAATATTCAAATATATCCATACCTGGACAATTGTCATAAAACCAGGCCATTCTTCTAAAACATCTGGTGTTTGTAAAAAGGGTTCTAACTTGTCTAGGGTACACCATAAACGAAAAGAAAGCACAACTGGTACCCTCTCAAAAAATTACATTCCTGGGTGCAAGCTTGAATACAACTGCTCCGATGGCTTTCCTTACACCAGAAAAGCAAATTAATTTGGTGACTTACTTCAAACAAGTGGCCACAAAAACCCTGCTATCCGCAAGACAAATACTGCAAGCCTTGGGGTTCATGGCCTCCTGCATTCTTCTAATTCCATATGCAAGACTGCATATGAGGAAACTTCAGTGGTACTTAAAAAGTTTATGGAGTCAACATTGTCACAGCCTGGAAACTATGATTCCTATCATACCTTGCCTGCAACTAGAGTTCCTATGGTGGGCAGAGGCCTGCCAACAAAACAAGGGACTGCCATTCACACCACCCCCTGCCACCCAAACCCTTAGTACAGACGCATCTGACTATGCATGGGGGGCAAATCTGGCAGGGACATGCATTCAGGGCAAATGGAGCCCAAATCAAATGCACCTTCATATCAATCAAAAAGAAATGCTAGCTGTACAGAATGCACTGACAGCCTTCAAGGACTACCTTCTTCCAGGACAACTAATGGTAAAGACGGCAACACCACAGTTATGTGATACATAAACAAGCAGGGGGTTACGTATTCTGGCAGACGAACTAAGCAGAAATCTCATGGACCCACACGAATGGAAACTGGAACCACGGATTTTCAACATGTTGACACACAAATGGGGGAGCCCAGACATAGATCTTTTTGCCTCACCCCAGAACTACCAGTTGGAAAAATTTTACACAAGAACTCCTCACAAAAAAGCCTGGAAAGTGGATGCTGTGTCCTTCAGTCTATGCTTTTCCCCCTCTGCTCTCCAAAGTTCTACTAAAAGTCAAACAGGACAAACCAAAAATGATTTTGATTGCTCCAGACTGGTGGCGCCAACACTGGTGCCCACTCCTCCGCAGTCTGTCCAAACTTCTCCATGGCACCTGCCTCAGACACCTCCCTTACTGTCTCAGTAGGAGAACCAAATTCTGCACCCTCAGCTCCAAACATTGAATCTTACAGCTTGGCTAATCATTTAAATTGCCCCTTAGCATCCCTCAGCAAACCTGTGATGGATGTCATTTTGGAGGCGAGAAGGCCTAGTACTAGAAAATCTTATGCTGGCAAATGGAAAAGATTCTTTACCTGGAATCAATCTCAAGGGATGAGCACAGCAGTGCCCAATTTACCTCAGATTTTGCAATACTTAACTGAGATGGTTCACAAGGGCCTGTCTTTTTCTTCCATAAAAATCCATGCCTCAGCCATTTCAGCTCATTACAGCACTGAATCCCCCTCTCTTCTCTCATCCTCTGCTAAAGCAGTATCTCAGAGGGGCTAAAAACTTGAGACCTCCCAGGAGAGCTCCAACCCTGCCTGGGACCTTAACTTTGTATTGGAGAAACTCACTCTACCTCCTTTCGAGCCAGCTGCTACTGCAGACTTAAAATTTATTTTCTGGAAAACAGCCTTCCTTTTAGCAATCACTTCAGCTAGAAGGATTTCTGAATTACAGGCCCTTATGGCAGTGGAGCCTTTCATCATCATTCATGTGGACAAGGTGTCAATCAGGACCAATCCATCCTTCATGATGCCCAAGGTGGTATCCAGTGTGGCTCTTAATCAGTCCATTCATTTGCCAACTTTCTTTCCCAATCCACAGAACAAGGAGGAGCAGATTCTGCATTCATTGGATGTACACAGACACCATAGATTTGACTTGGACAGGACTAAATCTCGAAGAAAATCTGAACAACGGCTGGTCGCATTTGCTGCAGGGGCAGAGGGAAAAGCTATTTCAAAGCAAACCATTTCTAAATGGATACGCCATTGTATTCATTTCTGCTATAAGCACCATGGAAAACCTATCCCCCAGGGTATCAGATCCCATTCCACCAGGGCTGCATCTACGTCTACAGCCTTTCTCAGAGGTGTTCCTACAAGGGATATTCTAGAAGTTGCTACCTGGAGTTCAGTTCATACTTTCATCAAGCATTATCACTTACCAATTTTCTCTAAATTCAGAGCTGGCTTTGCCACTGCTGTTTTGCAGGGCCTTATAGCCGGTCCTAATGCTGTATAAATCCATCTTCCCAACCATAGCTTTGGGAATCTACCCAAATGTAATGACTGCAACAGTGAAACAAGAAGAACATAGTACAGTTGTGTACACTTACCATAAATGTAGATGTTCGAGTGTATTCACTGTTGCAGTCCTGGTTACCCTCCCTCCAGCCCCCTGTTTTTTTCTCTTACTATGTCTCTCCTTTCTTTTACTACACTTAAAAGCCTTTTTGGTGTATTTGCTTTTGTTTGGAGATATATTTTTGTCTTTTTAATTATTCATATAATTTGCTCCCCATTTGGGGGGCACCTGACATCTGGGGCAAGAAAAACTGATGTAATTGCTTCGGCTGCATGTTTTATACCCCTGACGACCTGACGTCATGGAAGAAGGGACAGCAACCAACGCAGGACCCAAGACTTTATTAATCAGGCTGACTGAGGGCAGCCTGCCAGCAGATTACCCAAATGTAATGAGTGCAACAGTGAATACACTGGAGCATCTACATTTATGGTAAGTGTACACAACTGTACTATTTCAGACCAATAGTCTCTCTCTTTTTTCCAAGGCTAAATTGGGCAAGGCATTATCAAAAATAACTTTAGCTAGATGGCTCTTGGATTGAATTTCATTTATCTATAAGACTAAAGGATTGACATTACCTAAACCTCCTCAGGCTGATTTGACCAGATCTATGGCCACATCATCTGCTTTTTGGTCTAGAGTTTCTATAGATGACATTAGTCCAGCTGCTACTTGGTTCAGTGCTCATACCTTTGTAGCTCATTACAAATTTGTCATTTTTTCTAGGATTAGGGCAGAATTTAGCTGTGCTGTACCAGAATATACTTCTTTGAGGACCACCCAAGTTTACTCTAACTGGGGACTCCATCCCATCAGTTGAGGAACGGATGAAAAAGACATCATTAGATATAAATGTTATGTAGTTACCATAACCATGTGTCTATTTTGTCTGTTTTTGTTCTTCCTTAAGCTACCACCCTAGCCCCCTTCCTACTTTGCAGATTCCATTCATTTGGGGTCCTAGTGTGTCTTGAGGAGTAATTCCTGGCAACTTTGCTGAATGAGCTCCAGTCTTTTCCTTTTGCTTTCTGCTCTAACTGAAATACAACTTAATTTGGAATATGCTGACTATTGCATATCCTTTTTGGTATAAATTGGTAGGCAAACTCGATCCGAGGAGAAGAGAGGATTAGATGTAAAACTGTATAGCTGAAGTTGGATCCAAGACCCATCAGTTGTAGAAGGATGAAAACAGACAACACAGATGCAAATTTATGGTGAGTACCTAACTTTTATTTATAGATTAAATAAAGCATGTCAGTCTGAGACAATTGTTCCTATTAGGAGGGTTAAACTTCATTATTTGAAGACATACTTAGTTTTGTGTGTTTGTATTAAATTAAAAGGTTATGGGGGTATTCTGGGGGGTTTTTTTTGATGGTTTTCATTAAAACAAAAATCGTCAAAGATGTAGCATAGGTTCAAATGAACATATGAAACAACTGTATATAAGAAAAACATGCAAACATTACTGCATACATGTTACATAAAAGCTGAAAATAGACATTTAAAAACACTGTTATATATAATGGGTGGGAACAATAACTTCTTATTGTAATGACAACTCTTACCATATTATCTTGGAACTTGAGTGTTCTCACAGATGTACAGGAAAGAAAGAGTAATGAACTATATTAAGAAATGCAGAAATTAAATAACTGTACTAGATAAGGCACTTTTGGAAGGAAATGAGCATGTGAATTTGATAAAGAAAGGATTTCACAATTGTTATTCAGTGGATAATCTGGGAAAAAGGGAAAGGGAACTACTTATATTAATAGCTAGAGGAGCTCCAGTAGTGATAGAAGGGAAAGCAAAAGATAATAGTAGAATCTGATGTTGTGCATTTCATTTTTCCTCACTTCTGAGTCCTAGGGTCCGATAATCGGATCTGATTTGGCCGCCTTTACAAGGCTATGATCTCAGCCTTGAGCTCATCCCTCTCCTACAATGCATCATGTCTGCTCTAACCCCTCTGATATCATTTACCTCCTTCCAACATAGATGTGGTCCGTAGCTCTCGAGCGATTTAGTCAGGTAAGTGGGTTCTTTTATATTGTTTCAGAGAACTTTTTCTTATTTAGCTAGGCGACTACATTTGTTAGCTATATATTGTCCCTTCTGTACCCTTTATCCCTCCCCTCCTGTAGTTTTTTTTACTTTGAGCGCTAGCCCCCACCCCCCTTTTTGCTTTCTGTAAGCTAGTGCTTTGGCATTTCTTTTCTTCTTCATTTCAAAAAAAAAAAAAAGGAAGCTTCCAAAAATTTCCTTTCTTTCTGGCAGGATAGTAGAGTTTTACATAGTCTTTAACTTCTGTGTATGTGTGTGTGTGTGTGTGTGTGTGTGTGTGTGTGTGTGTGTGTGTGAGTGTTATGGTTGTTGCCTTCTGACATAATGCCTGACAAGTCAACTGGGTTCAAAGGATGCACTTCTTGTGGACAGAGAATTCCAAATTCTGATGCCCACAAGAAGTGTGTCTGTTGTTTGAGACCTGAACACCTTCAGGCTAATTGTGTGATATATGTGGCTTTCAACCTGTGTGCCCTCTCAGACAGGAGGAAAAACTTAATTTTGAGAGGTATTTTGTTTGCTTCTGGGGCTCAAATCCCCTCTAAACCAACAAGCTCAAAAGCGCTTAAAATAAGAATCTCCCCAGCATCGCTGGGGGCTTCTTCTTCTACTGTTTCTGAAAGGAGATCTAGACTGCTGGATCCCAAGCTTTCATATTCAAGTATGTCTACAGTTACGTTGGTTCGATGATTTCCTCACATCAGACTAAGTCTGTGGAAAAGACCACAGACCCGACAACCTTGTTGGAACAGGCAGTTTTAATTGTGGAGTCACGAAGGTCCTCCTCGGATCTGAGGACTTTGGATCAGAGGTCTCAAAGCCGAACACCAGTACCAAACTCTATACACATTTCCCCAGCTCCAGGCCCTGTCACAGGGTCCCTCTGCTAAGTCAAGACATTCATGTATAGGATGATGCAGAGCCTTCTCAAGGCACAGATACAGATGGGGGTCTTGCTTTCTCTATCCCAACAAGGATCCTTGAGATCTCAGACTCCAACTTTTCACTCTCCTCATCCAGTCCTGCCTATTTCTTTGGACTTCCAGGATCCATTTTTTCTGAGGGAGTCCTCAATGGATCTGAGGATAGTGCTTTCCTTGACTCTGTCAGGGTCCCTGACCAGCTTGGTTCCAATGCCATCATATCAGAGCGGGCTTCGGATCAATTATGTCTGTGCCAACTCCAGGGCATTGGCTTCGGGCCCAACCTTGTCGGATCTGTCTCTTCCCCTAGGAGCTTCGTCCTTCGACAACTCTGGTCCGATGCTGTGTAGAGGTTTTGGATCTGGGATAGCCTCCACTCCTTCTCCTCAAATAACTTCAGCTCTGAGAGAGGGGGGGGGTCTCCTTAAGTCAATCAACTTCATGGGTGGTAGAGAGAACTTTCCCTAGGCCTATAGCTGCATCTCCTGGAGCCTAATCAGTCTGCATCTCATCTGAGCTCTGATCCCATTCATCCTCTGGCAAGTCAACCCCCTCCCCATATGAGCCTCCAGACTACTACCCCTTAGGGGGTCCCCCCCACTGTTCCGATTCCTCCCCTAACCCCCCACAGAGGAGATGCATTGCAAGAAAAAGTGCAAGAGGAGGCACTTGGACTTCTATCATGAGTCTTTAACTGAGGACCCTGACTTCGATGAGGGAGAGGGATCCCAAAGATCTCTACCTGGAGAGGTCTCCTTTGGAGACATTCTGGAAATATTGAGGCAGAAAGATGGATGGTCCTCCCAGCCTCCTCCTCTTGAAGAGTTGGTGTTTCTGAAGGCCTTAGGAGAAGGGCACATCCACGTCCTGGGTGGCCCCCGGCAGATGAGCTTATTGATCTAGTCTCCCGATGGGCATGGAAGGAACTCAGTACTGTGGAGCCCATACCCATGCATGCTGATAAATAATTAAGCCGTCTTAGTGACAGATTTCATTGGAGCAAGGGTGTGCCTGTTGATGATATTGTGGTGTCGGCAGCCACTAAGAAGGAGCTGGCTGAGCAAAGCTCCACTGTCCATCCCCCGAACAGAGAGTCTTGGGCTTTGGACTGGCATGGTAAGCATGTCTGTGCCTCAGCTGCCTTCGGACTGAGAGCTTTAAACTACCTGACACATTTCACCTAGTTGCAAAGAGATTTGGTAAAAGAACTAACCAACTCTCTTACAAAGACCTTGGTTGAGGAGGACCTCAAGAAGATGTCTTTCCAACCTCAAAAAGATGTCTTTCCAATTGGCCACTCTTTCTTCCCTAACTTATTCTTCGATGAGGTTAATCACTTAACACTGCAGAGGCACCTCCCAAGCAACCAGAACCGGTATAGCTTTAAGGAGACATGCTTGGATGAGGCTGTGCAGGTTTGTGGAACCCTTTAAGGCGTCTTTCACTAGTGCCCCCTTTGATAGTTCCTCCCTCTTCAGACTATTTGTCAAGGAAACTTTCACCCGCAGAGAGCAGGAGGTAAAGACTGTGTCTGCAGTAGGGATCAAAATTTTCTTCCTTTTTAACGACCTTTTCAAAGAACCAGCAAGGAGGTAAGAAATTTTGGTTCAAAAAATATGAATGTCCTTTCCAGAATCCTCAAGAAGATTCCTCCTCCACAGGCAGAGAAAGAGGATTTAATGGCAAACACTGCCCGAGAGGCTGATGGGGTCCACAAAATCAGAGCTTCAGAGAACATTTCTCTGACAAGCCCCATCATCATTCCTAAAGCTTTGCCAGACTGTCTTGCTCTGGAGGCAGTCGTGGGCTGTCTGTCACTGCACCTAGATGCCTGGACAGAGCTAACAAATGACTGCTGGGTGCTAAACATAATATCCAGAAGTTACTATATTCCCTTTTCCCTTCCACCTCCAAGTCCCAGGAGGACTCTCCCCGACATGCCACTCAGAGGGAGCTTGCCATTCAAGAAGTTCAAAAACTTCTAGAAAAAAGATCCATCCAAAAAGTCCCGACCGAACGACAAGAATCCAGAACTTATTTGCCAGAAGAGACAGGAGACCTGTGACCGATCTTGGATTTAAGCAAACTAAACCTATATGTCAAGAAGTCAAAGTTCTGGATAGTTACTGTACAGCCAGTCTTGTAGCTTCTGCACAAGGATGAATGGAATGTGCTGTGTAGATCTCCAGGACTGTACTATCAAATCAAGATAGATGGTCCAGGAGACATTAGTGCTTCCATCTGTGGGAGCCAGTCATTATCAGTTCAGAGACCTTCCCTTTGGTCTCACCACAGCCCTGTGGGGGTTTACCAGATGTATGGCAGTGGTAGCAGCTCACCTGAGACTACAGGAATTCCAGGTGTTTCCATATCTGGACGATTGGCTCCTTACGTAACCAATGAAGCATCAACTGCTTCATGCCACTGAGTATCTACTGTGGATGTTTAATCATTTGGGAATCACAGTAAACATAGCAAAGTCAAAAACTAATTCCTGTGCAAAACCTGGAATTCGTAGGAATGCAGTTGAATACAATTACACAAATAGCAGCATTACCTCAACAAAGGGTTATATCTCTGAGACAGCAAGTACAAACCATGCCAGCTCCTCTGGCAAGGCTAATTCTTAGAGCACTAGGTTCAATGTTAGCAGCAATACTTCTGGTACCTCTAGCAAGATTTTTCATGTGAGTACTGCAGCTGACCTTTGCAGTTCAGTGGTCCATTCTGTTCCAGCCTTCATCTGTCCCTGTCAAACTAACCCCAATTTGCAAATGCCATCTCTGGTGGTAGAGTCTATCAGACAGCCTATATCTAGGCAGACCTTTTTCTCTTCCTCCTCCCACAGCCGCAGTGACCATGGACTCTTCCTGGTTGGGGTGGGGCATTATCAAGGAAGAATGGTCGAAGACGCATGTTCCCTGACAGAGACCAAATTGCACATAAATGTCCTAGAGATGAGAACAGTTCTCCTGATGTTGCAAGCCTTCCGCCACTGCCTCCCTCTGGAGACAAATAGCAATTCATACAGACAAGTCAGTAGTCTGGTACATCAACAAACAGGGGGAACTCGTTCATAACCTTTGTACAAAGAGGCCATGAGAGTGTGGGAATGGGCGATTTCTTCAAATCACTTTCTCATTGCAACGTATATTCCTGGGTAGACCAACATAGTAGCAGACAGACTCAGCAGGTCCCTTCTGAGTTTGCATGAGTGATCCATCAGTCAGTCAGTAGCAAACCAGATTTTCAGCCGATGGGGCCAACCTTGCTGTGACCTGTTCGCCTCTCCCCGAAACAGCAAGTGAAGCAGGTATTTTTCTCTGATCCCCCCCAGTTCGGGAATTCCCCGAGGGACGCTCTAGTCCACAATTGGCCTTCGGGTCTCCTGTATCCTTACCCTTTGATATCGTTGATCCCAAAAGTTCTACAGAAAGCCAGCAGACAGAACAGCACTCTAATTCTCATTGCCCCCTTCTGGCCTGGTCAGGTATGGTTCCCCTTTCTACGGTCTCACCTCAGGTATCCCCCTTGTATATTGGAGCCCAATCAGGATCTGATTCCTCACCCATCAGAATATCAACCCCTAAATCTCTGGTCCCTATGGTTAACTGTTTGATTTCTCCACTTCCAATGATTCTAAACATGTCCAGGCTAGCCTTAAAAGTCCAAAAAAAAATTTTTGCCTCCCAAAGTTCTTCCACAAAAAGGTTTACAGTAGCAAGTGGAAAAAATTTTCAATCTGGGCTCCAAATGAAATATCAACCCTTTTTCAGCCTCCATATCTTATGTACATCTTTTTCTAGCTTCACTTTTCCAGGATGGTGATACTGCTGTAAAATTTCAACAGGCAGCAATTTCAAACTTAAACATTGGAAAAGGCTGTACCTTTACCTCTAAATGATGGAAAGCTTTTATTAAAAGAGTCTTCTTACTTAAACCGCCAAAGAAACTTCTCATTTGTTTAATTTCTCCAGATCTTTTAGCTTTCTAATACCATGACGGGAATGGAACCATTAGTAAGTCAAACTATGATTAAAGTTCATCAGATTAGTATTGTTTTAATCTCTGATCAATGTGCCCAGTAATGACTCCTGCAATTCGTGTGGAGTTACACATTGGTAACATATCTAAATACGATTGTAAGATTATTTTTTATAAGACCCGTTAGTCCTACTACTATTAGAACTTTTGGGTATCTTTCTTCCACATTGCTGTCATTTCTGCCTGCAAATACTGATGTTTTATGACTTTTTGTCTCTCTGTACGCAAAACACAGTAGTCAATGGGTGTAGCGCTTTCAATGATCACTGGTACTTTTCTCTTCTTTTCATGGACCTCTATGTGTTGTTTTCTTGCATCTGTCTTTGGAACTGTTGATAATGGGTGATCCTATGTGATGTAGACTTCGTCATTTTCTGTGATGCTTTGTGGCTCATGTTTCCAGTTTTTTTCAGCTACTTCAGTATTATAATGGTTGCACAATCCCCAGTGCAACAGTCTTGCTACATTATGCCTTTCAGTATACAATCCTTCTGCCATTAGTATATCGCAACCAGCAACAAGGTGTGCAACTGTTTCCAATTCTGTTTTACAAAACCTGTATTTGTCTGTTTCTCCCACATGTTCAGTGGTCTTTGTAAACCAATATGTATGTAGCCAATTATCTTGGGCCACTAATATTAACCTTTTATCTTTGGGTTTGAATTTGCCTCTTCATAACCATTCCTGCATTCGATCCTGATCAACATGAGGTTCTTCTAGGAGTTTTCTATACTTGCAGCTACATTTGTGCATTTTGCATGTTTCTTGCCTTCTTATCTGATCCTTCACCTTATATTCTTTATTTTGTTTTTCTAGCACATTCAGTTGCTGCCCGATTTTTATCTACTGGTTTGATTTCCATTCCCACTGATATGCTTCTGTTAAACTAAGAAGGGAAGTCATCTTAGATTTATTCTCCTCATGTTTCAAAACTTTCACTATGTCGGGTCTTGTGAGGTCAGCAGATATGTATGCAGTCCCATGATTGCAGATTTGTGCATGTAATCAATTTCAAGGAGGCCCATACCTCCTTTGGAACGGGGAATATGTAATCCTGGTATGCACTGATTTGTATAAATCATTTGATGAACACGAAGCATCCTTCTTCTCCTGTCTAGTCTATCCAACACCTTTTGAGGCCAGTCAGTCACTCCAAAACTGTAAGTTAGGACAGGAAGAGCAAATCGGTTTATAGCTTGAATTTTGTTCCTCGATGTCAACATTTTCAAGATTAAGTCTTCTAAAATATAAGTTTGCATTTGTTCATGTTTTATTGTTGATCCTTCATCAATTCCCAAATATTTATGCACTTCCTTGTGCTCAAGTTCTTTTACATCACATTCTTGTACCAAACTGATGTTTTCTTGGTGCTGCACCTTTCCTGTTAAATGTTGCTTTTGCACATTTATCAAGACCAAATAACATTCTTATATCATCTGAAAAAAGTTTTGACTGCTTCCAGTTGTGCTTTCATTTTCTCATGTGATGAGCTATACCGTTTTAAATCATCAACAAACAGAAGATGAAAAGTCTGTACACTTTGTTGCTTTCTGGGAGCCAAATTGTAGTCATGACCTAATCTGTTAAGCAGACAGCTTAATGGGTTAAGGGCAAGGCAAAAGAGCAATGGTGACAAGAGAGTCACCCAGAAATATCCCCCTTTGTATTTTTATCCCTGAGATAATATCCTTTATCATGGCTTAACTGTAAAGCGTTTTGCCACTGTTTTATGGTCGCTGTGATGTAGTTTATCAGTTTAGGGTGTATCTTATACATTTTAAGCACTCTTTTATCCATAAAGGTGGGATACTGTCAAATGCTATTTTGTAGTAAATCCATGTCATATTTAGATCCTTCCCCTTTTTACAGTTCTCCACTATGACTATTCAACAACAAATGATCCTTTGTTCCATATGACTTTATTTTATTACCCTTTTGTTCTGTTGCAATAATTCACTTTTCTTCTAAATGACTGTAAACTCTGTCGGCATCATTTCCAGTATATAGTTTATATGTCATCGGAAGGCAAGTTATTGGTCCATAATTTTTAGGATAGCTTGCAGGTTCACTGTTAAGCAGGAGTATTGTTTTTTTCTGTTAGCCAGAAGTGTCTGTTCGGAGCAGGCATATAAATAGTTCTTACTCATGGCTAAATCTTCTTACAAAGATGTTAATACTTTTAATCAGAAGTTAGGCACTGCATCTGGCCCTGGGTTTTCCAGTTAGAGACTTTTCTTAACTTTATTTCAATCTCTCTGGCTGTTACTTCATCCCTGTACCTTTGAACTTTTTATTCTTTTGCTTCTTCTATCCATTTATCGTCTTTATGTTCCACAGGATCTTCATAAATACTTCTCCGAAATGTATCTATTTCTTCTTTTTTTTTGGTGGTCTTTCAATTCCTTTTACTTTGTTTCTCAATTCTCTTTAAAAAATTTTTGGGTTATCGATAAATTGCTTATTTTGTACTTTTCCTTTCAATTTATCTGTGTATCTTCTAAGTTTTTCTGCCTGTGCTGATATTTTTAGTTTATTATTTGCAATACTGCATGATAAATCTTGATCCATTATAACTGTGCATCTTCCAACAGTGACACTTCTTGTCTTAATTGTTTTATAGTTTTCTCTATTCAGTACGTCCATGATGGTATTAGATTTCTCCCCTTTTTTTCCCTTACTACCCTGTGTTGTTGTGGTAGAATTTTCTGTTATTACTTGAGCGACGTAGTAATATATCCTGTTTACTTCTGTTATATCGCATGGATCTCTATGGATAGTCCTAATTACTGTGTTCATTTGCTTTATCAAACGTCTGACGTTTGAGGTTTTATTAACCTTCTGCAGTCTATTTTTTTCATTGATCTTAATATGTATATCTGTTTCTATTAAGTCAAGCAACTCTTCTCTTAGCTCATTTTCTTCTAAACCGAGAGCACAGTTTTGTTCTTCATTTCCTGCTAGCATGCTGTAGAAAGTTCTATAGCATCTTTCTGTGGCATTTTCTCTTCAATTTCATCCTGTGTCATCCGTTGCTCTGTTATATGGGAACTTGCTGGCCTGTCACTCCTCAACATTGACTGCGTCAGAGTTGCCACAGCTTCCTGTACCCCTCTGTTTCTGTCCAGCTTCAGGTGAATGTTTATACTGGTTTCCTATAGAAAGCTCCAAGATATTGTCATACAGCAACTGACCAATTGCTTTCTGTTCCACTGGTTTCTCCTTAATTTGGATGTCCATTGTTCTGTCCTGTTGTGGTACTTTCCGAGTTAGGTTTTCTGCACTGAATCCTTCACTTCCCAGGCACTCCATAATTTCAGTTTCTATTTCTTTAATTTCTCCATTGTTAGTCATCTTTTCTCCTTTTTCTCTTTGTCTTCTTATTTTTTTTTTGTATTGTAAAGATGTAATGGGATCCTATCACGCCTACATTCATAACTGATGGGTTCGACTCGGCCACTATATACTAGAATGAAGTCTCTAATTGGCTGGGCTACCCCTTATCCCAGAATGCACCACGCCTGCTTCCCCAGATCTCGTTTGCCGCTTTTCAAGCTGGACATGTTCTCGACTTGGCTGGAGCTAAGTGTTTTTTTTTCATTACTTTTTGGTCTTTTGACCTAGGGTTTTCTTCACAAATTTAATAAACAGCTGTTTTAACAGCTTTATGTGTGTGTGTAACCTGTTTTGGTGTAATTGGTATTTTTTTCTACATACCGGGCAAGGCCCGTTTAAGTTAGAGGGCCCTTGCCCTTATTTGTGTGTGGGTGTGTTGATTTGGTCTCTCTGTACGTTCTGATTTATCGGGCTAAGCCCATTTAAGTTAGAGGGCTTCTGCCCGTTTTGTGTTCTGTATCTCGGGCCAGTCCTGTTTTTTGAGTCAAAGGGCTCGTGCCCTACTTGCTTTTCGTTGTGGGAAATAGTTGTGTGATAGGATGTCGAAAGAGCAGAAGTCTGGTTTTAAAAAGTGCACCAAGTGCAACTACAAAATGTCTCTTACTGATAGCCATGCTGTTTGTGTATATTGTTTAGGACCGAAACATTTGCAGGAAACATGTAGTGTTTGTCATGCTTTTTCCTCTAGGGTCCTTCAAGAACGAAAAAATAAATTGATCCTTAAGGGCCTTATTAAGCCCTCCTTTGAGGAAGCTTTGGCTTCTCCTTCCTCTCCAGCTTCTAAAATGAAAAGGTCGTCGGCTCCGACCAGTCCGTCGGAACCGACTTCCAAGAAGCATAGGTCGACCTCTTCTTCCTTGGCTCCAATGGCTTCGGAGCCTCGGGTGGAAGGGTCTGCCTCGATACCTCTTTCCTCGGCTCCATTGGTGTCGGAGCCGCAGGTTGGGGGATCGAGAGGCGAATCACCTGCTTCGGCTCCTTTGGTCTCGGAGCCATTGGAGGTGTGCAGCTCAGACCCCCCCCCCCCCCCCCCGGCCCCAAAGTCCCCTTCAGCGCCGATGCTTATTCATACGGTTCCGGATCCGGTGCCGATGGTGTTGGAGCCGTTTCGGAGCCGGTCCCCTGGTCTATCGGAGCCGAGAGAGAAGTCATCTCGGCCCCCATCTATTTCCTCTAAATCCTCCAGGTTGTCAGACTCAGATTTGGACAGAGTTATCCAGAGACTTTTCCAGCCCCCAGTTTTTGCAAAAATGGTCTCGGCTCCAGCCCACTCGGCTCCGGAGCCGGTCCCCACTTCGACGCATCCGATTCCTCCTCCAACCTCCTCGGAGCCGTTGGAGTCAGTGATGGTAGAGCGGAGCAGAGTTGTCCAGTCGGAACCGAGACTCCCTCGGAGCTTCTCTGTTCCAACCATCATTCCTACCCTGTCCTCGGCGTCAGGGTTCGGTACCGGGACTTCCTCAGTCGGGGCCAAGGGGAACACTTTGGAACTGGTAGCTTCGGTGCCTAGTCTTCCCCTCGGAGTGTCGGTCGCAGGGATTCCCGGTACCGTCGTGGTCTCTCAGCCGGTGTCCTCCGTAGAGTCTGGAGGTCCTGCTTTTTAGGCCATGAGGAGTGCGCTGGCAATGTCCTTGCTGGCTCAGCAAGTCTCTACCTCACCGTCCCTAGACTTGGGAACTGGTGCTTCTGGTGTGCTTCATTCCCACGACAGTGGGGCCCCAGGGCCTGATGATACCCCCTTGGGGGGGTTCCCTTCTCCCGGGAGGTCCTTCTGAATCCGCTTCAGATGAACCTCCAAGAAAAAAATTGTGCAAGAGGAAG
Organism: Protopterus annectens; assembly: GCF_019279795.1. NCBI lineage: Eukaryota > Metazoa > Chordata > Ceratodontiformes > Protopteridae > Protopterus > Protopterus annectens. Next base: position 770,457,947 of record NC_056745.1, on the reverse strand, counting down.
GACATTGACTCCCAGGATGAGTCTATCACATCAGATACTGACCTCGATGATGCGGAGGGGTCCCCAAAATCATCCTCGGATGACGTCTCATTCTCAGATATCCTCGAGATCCTGAGACAGAGAGGCGATTGGCAGTCCAAAACCCCTTCCGCAGAGAAGTCAGTCTTCCTCAAGACTTTTGGGGCCCAACCCTCCGCCTCCTGGGTGTCTCCACCCTTCGATGAATTACTAGATTTACTTTCTCGAAGGGTGTGGGAACACCCTGACACTGTGGAACCGGTGCCCGCCAGGCCTAACAAGTTCCTCTCAGCCCCTCCTCAAAAGGAATTTTTGACTAAAGGAGTTGCAGTAGATGCGATGGTGGTGGCATCTGCCACTCAGCAGGACGTGGCAGAGGCTTCAACGTCTATTCACCCTCCTAATAAGGATTCCAGGAGCATGGATAGGTACGGGAAGCGTACCCTTTCTTCAGCGGCCTTTACTCTGCGGTCGCTGAATTATCTTTGTCATTTTACCAGGCTCCAAAGGGACCTCCTCAAAGAGTTAGGTGAGTCTCTTACGGGTAATCTTTCTGAGGCGTTAGCCCAAACTGTTGGCGCCCAGATGACTACCCTATCTTCGATAGTCAACTCATCCATGAGGCTCATATCATATGCGGCCGAAGGGGCGAGTAGAGCAGCGGGAACAGGCGTGGCTCTTAGAAGACACGCCTGGTTACGCTTGTGTCCCTTCGCGGAGGCCTTTAAGTCTTCCTTTACCGACGCCCCCTTTGATGGGTCCTCCCTGTTTGGACCCAAGGTGAAGGACACACTGACTCGGTGCAAGCAGGAGGGCAAGACCTTGACTGCCGTGGGGGCCCGTTTTTCCGCTCCCTCTAGACCTTACCCCAAGGCCCAGAGAGGAGGGAAAATGTGGTTCAGGAAATCTCAAAGGTCTTTCCCTACTCCACCGAGTGATCCCCCCTCTAGAGGCGGGGGGGGTCAGGAAGACGCCGCCCCAGAGGCGGCAGAGGCCCCCGTAACTCTGGAGACCGCGATTCCTTTCGTGGTCCATCCTACGCTCACCGTCCCTGAGACGTGGCCCGACTGCGCATCTCGGAGCCAGTCGGGGGTCGCTTATGGAACACTCGCAGGCTTGGGAATCTATCACCAAGGATCAGTGGGTGCTCCGAACCATAACCGGAGGCTATCTCATCCCTTTCATCAAGATCCCCCCCCCTTCCTATCAGGAAAATCCCGGATGTGCCACCCAGTCAGCGGGATCAAGCAGCGGTCGAGGTTTCAAAGCTGCTAAGAAAAGGAGTCATCCAGCCTGTCCCCGCCGACCAGATCGGATCAGGAACTTACTCAAGACTATTTTTGGTGCCAAAAAAGACAGGGGACTTTAGACCCATTTTGGACCTCACATCATTGAATCGCTTTGTAAAAAAATCCAAATTCCGAATGGTCACCCTTCAGTCCATTCTCCCGTTATTGGAGAAGGATGTCTGGATGTGCTCCATAGATCTCAAGGACGCTTACTATCACATTCTGATAAGTCAAGAGTCCAGGAGTCATTTACGCTTCCGCCTGGGAGCCAGTCATTTCCAGTTCCGAGCACTGCCCTTTGGTCTCACCACAGCCCCCAGGGTGTTCACCAAGTGTCTGGCAGTAGTGACAGCTCACTTGAGAAGTCTAGGATTCCAAGTGTTTCCCTATCTAGACGACTGACTCCTTACTGCCACCTCCAAGCATCTATTAGTTCGGGCGCTTATGACCACAGTCAGTTTGGGACGTTCAGTTGGGAAAAATCTGTGCTGCAGCCATCTCAGCGTATTACCTTTATAGGCGCAGAGTTAGACACAAGAAGAATGCAGGCATTCTTGCCGGTAGAAAGGATTCAGGTCCTGCAGTCTCAGGTTCAAACCTTGTTACCCAGATCACGAGTTCAGGCCAGACTGATTCTGCAGTTATTGGGCACGATGGCCTCGACTATTCTTCTAGTCCCCTTAGCCAGGCTGTACTTCCGGGTGCTTCAATGGCTACTGTCGGTTCAATGGTCCTTTCAGGAACTCCCCTTGAACCATTTGGTCCAGATTACGGAAATTTGCCATCGGGACCTACGTTGGTGGCTGCTTCGGTCAAACCTGGACCAGGGGCGACCCTTTGCCCTTCAGCCTCCCGTTGCCACGGTGACCACGAACGCCTCCCAGATAGGGTGGGGGGGGTCATTATCTGGACAGGTCTGCCCAAGGCACGTGGCAGGTTCACGAAACACACTTACATATCAATATCCTGGAAATGAGAGCGGTGCTACTGGCGTTGCAAGCACTTCATCATGCTCTTCCCCGGGGTACTATTGCGATTCTATCCGACAACATGTCGGTAGTCTGGTACATAAACAAGCAAGGCAGAACCAGGTCCTACCCTCTTTGCTGAGAGGCCATGAGAGTGTGGCATTGGGCGATTTCTACCCAGCGTTTCCTAGTGGCAACGCACATTCCGGGGAAATCCAGTGTGATTGCAGACAGGCTGAGCAGGACTTTCCTGTTGCCCCACGAGTGGTCCCTCAACGACAGGGTGGTTGCAAACATCTTCGCCAAGTGGGGCCTCCCTTGTTGCGACTTGTTCGCCAGCCCTCACAATGCGAAATGCAGGGAGTTCTTCACTCTGACTCCCTCTCAGGGGCAGATTCCCAGGGACGCTGTAGCTCACAGTTGGCCCCCCGGTCTACTTTACGCCTTCTCTCCGGTTCCCCTTCTACCGAAGGTGATACAGAAGGCGATTTATCTAGGAAGCGACATGATTTTGATCGCTCCACACTGGCCTCATCAGGTTTGATTCCCCTTCCTTCTGAGGTATGCGGTGGAAGGCCCATGGTTTCTGGACCTGGTGCCCGACCTGTTAACTCATCAGTTGGGACAGTCTCACCCATCCCTCAGGTCCTTGAGGTTGGCCGCTTGGTTACTCCACTTCCAACCTTAGTCGGAGATAACTCTCATTCTCCAGACGTCATCCACATTTTGTCCTCTTCTCACAAACCTTCCACTATTAAACTGTATTCCAGCAAATGGAAGAGGTTTGCTCTTTGGGCCCAGCAACGAGGTATAGATCCCCTTACCGCCCCAGTACCTCAGGTTTTAGAATTCCTGGCTTCATTGTTTTATTTGGGCTCTTCAGTTTCCACAATTAAAGTCCAACTGGCAGCTATCTCTAATTTTCATGTCTCCTTTGAGCCTTCCTTAATGGCAAACAGGCTTTGCAAATCTTTCCTTAAAGGAGCGTGGCTCCTTCGGCCCCCAATAGCCCATCATGTGTCCCCTTGGGACCTGAATATGGTTCTAGCTTCTTTAACTGCCCGCCCCTTTGAACCAGCAGCTACTTGTGATATAAAATTTCTATCTTGGAAAACCGCCTTTTTGGTGGCAATAACCTCTGCCAAGCGGGTCTCAGAGCTTCAGGCTCTCTGTTCTAATCCTCCTTATTTGACCTTTCACAAAGACAGAGTGTCCCTCAAGTTAAATCCCTCTTTCTTGCCCAAGGTAGCATGCCCCTTATGCATTCAACAATCCTTGGAGCTCCCTGTGTTTTTTCCCAAATTCTCCAATAGCGCAGAATATATTTTCCATCAGTTGGATGTTCACAGACAACTGCGTTTTTATTTAAGTAGGACCAATCAGACACGAAAGTCAGATCAGTTGTTTGTGTCCTTTATGAAAATAGGTTAATCAACCGGTGGCTAAAACCACCATAGCCAAATGGATTAAAGATTGCATCTCCTTCATTTATTCACGGTCCGGCAAAGAGCTACCCTTCCCAGTCAAGGCTCATTCTACCAGGGCAATGGCTACTTCTGTAGCATTCCACTCCAAATTATCGATAGATGATATCTATGCGGCCGCTACCTGGACTTCTCCGCACACCTTCATTTCTCATTACAAGATAGATGTGGCTTCTCGAGGTAGAGCTTCCTTTGGTTCCACAGTTCTCAGGAGTGTTTTCCAATGAGCCACCCGGGATTTAGGTGCTAGGGACGCTATCCCATCAGTTATGAATGTAGGCGAGATAGGATCCCATTACATCTTTTAGTTATGTACTTACCATAACTTCGGATGTATGGGATCCATCTCGCCTACATTCATACTGCATCCCTCCTTCCCCCTTCCCATTGGATTTAGAGGGAATGTTGCTACTTACTTAGTTTTTCTCTTGAAGGACTTTAGTTTGTTACAGTTGCTGGTATGTCTCTGTGTCTGGATGTAGGTCTGAAAGTGAACAAACAAGATCTGGGGAAGCAGGGGTGGTGCATTCTGGGATAAGGGGTAGCCCAGCCAATTAGAGACTTCGTTCTAGTATATAGTGGCCGAGTCGGAGCCGATGGATCGGCTCCGAACCCATCAGTTATGAATGTAGGCGAGATGGATCCCATACATCCGAAGTTATGGTAAGTACATAAGTAAAAGTTTTCCATGTCCGGATTCCTTTGTCTGTATTTCTCTTAAAATATCTTTGGTGCTGCTGTTTTTGTATTGATTAGTTTTGCTTTCTCCTTTGCATAAATATTACACCATGTTAAGTCTCACTTTAACATGTCCATATTTCTTATTCAGATGTCTCCTGATCTTCCTGATGTCCTTCAAGGATGCATCTGCAGTCATAACAAATGGGTTGTCCTGTCGTCAGGCAGCCCTTCGGTCGGCCGGATTCCAAAGTCTGGGTCCGGCTTCGGCTGATGTCACACTTCACCCGACATCATCTCTGCTGGTCTTCGGGTATAAAGGCATCAGCCGACGCCATTTTCCTCAGTCTTTCTTGCCGCGTGGCGCCCCAAGCAGAAGCTGTTCGCAAGTGCCGGTCGGTCAGATCCAGAGATTACTACTACCGAATACTACTTCGAAGACTTCTAAAAGCTAAGTACCCCGTTGGGGACTCTTTCTTGCCTCAGCCGATGTCAGAAAAAGTCAATAACTGTTTAACTTGTGGGAAACAAATACCTCATAAAGATTTCCACTTTTACTGCCTGCCTTGCTTAGGCCCAGACCACGACGTAGCAGCCTGTTCGGCCTGTGCTTCCTTCAACCGACGAACGCTTAGGCGTCGGTCGGAGTTTGCTGAACAGTTTTTCGGCTCAGATTTTGCGTACATTATGCCGTCGGATCCTCCGACTACCCAAATTGTTAAAAAACGCAAAGAAAAGGACCGACACTCGCGGTCCGCGGTTTCGGCCGAAACCACGGTTAAGCAAGCCGCGAGTGTCTCGGTTTCGGCCGAAACCGATCAATCTTCAGCCGAATCCATGACTACTACTGAGGCTCCTGCTACCTTAGTTGAATCGGCCTCAGATGTTTTGCCTACTACTGTGGTTCCTAGTGATTTATCAGACACCATCCCTTTGGATGTCTCTACCCCAGCACGTGGTGCTGCTAGGCCTCCTGCAGCCATGTCTATTAAGGCCTTTGCCAGGGCTAAAGCAGCCAAAACTGTTAAATCAGTGCCTGTTAAGCCCCCTTCACACAGGCCCACTTCTAGTTCACAAATGCTTACTCTGGCAGAGGATTTAATATCCTTAATTAGAGGATCCCAATCTCACCCAGACAGGGCCTCTCAGCCCCCAGAAAAGAGATCTAGGGAAGAACACCCCGAGCCAGTGTCCTCTGATGATTCTGCGGATGACTCAGACATTACAGACCAGCCAGAGGCTCCTTTTTCTACTTATGAAGATTCAGATGCTGAAGAATCCATTCCATCTGCCTCTCCACCAGAGGAATTTTCCTTTGGGGAAACCTTACATGCCATGAGAGAACAATTCCAATGGCAGGGACAAGATTTCTCAGATTCAAGAAAAAGGCTTAGGACATTTCTGCACTTACCACAACATAGGCCCTTAGCTATACCTCCAGTACTGCCTGTTGTGGATGATGCATTTAATGATGTTTGCACCGCTCCTGATACTTTACCTCCAGCCCCTGCCAAACCAGATAGATTTTACAGGGTGCCAGACACTCCTCACCACCTATACAAGGCCCCACTTGCAGATCCTGAGACTATATCCCAGGGGCCTAAGGCAGTAGCCTCGACCTCAGCAAAAAACAATATTCCTTCTGAAAGGGAATCCAGGTCCTTAGAGAGATGGGGGAAAAAAGTTTACACCTCTGCTACTCTCTCAGCTAGAGCTTTAAACTGTCAGTTTCATATGATCCAATACCAAGAGTTTATGCTTGATCAGTTAACTAAGAAGCTGTCCTCTGATGACTCCTTAGATAAGAAATATGTTTTAGAAATGGTAAATAACATCCAACAGGTTAGTAACCATTCTTTAAAATGTGGCTATGATGCACTGGAGGCTTCATTTAGATCAGCCATGACTGGCACAGTGATAAGAAGGCATGCATGGTTGAAAGAACAGGCCTATCATGTTAAAGCAAAGCTGTTAGATGCTCCTATGGATAAGACCAGTCTATTTGGTACACCTGCTCAGCAAGTAATGAAGAAAATGGAAGAGAAGGCAAATTCTGTACAAACAGTTAAGGATTTCTTACAGGTTCAGCCCCCAAGGTTTAGCAGGAACTGGCCTGCCAAAAATTGGTCCTTTCCAGACTCCTCAAAATCTCAAAGAGGCAGGAATAGACGCTCTAGAGGCAGAAAACAATCCAGAGGAGGTGCCTACAGAGGACGACAGTGGCAAGGCAATAACCGAGGCACAGACACAACCACTGCCACTACAACAGGACAATCACAGTGACTTGGCTCTGACACCGCCTACCAGGGAACAAATAGCAGCACCTTTAGGCGGAAAGTTAGCCATATTTTCAAAAAATTGGCACTATATCACAAAAGACAAGTGGATTTTGCAAACCATAGACCAAGGCTACAGGTTCCACTTCCACACCTTACCAGTAAAAAGAGGAATGCCAAACCTACCTCCAAATCAAAAAACAGAAGCTCTAAAGCAGATAGCGGAATTAACAAAGATGAGAGCTGTGGAAAGAGTACCTATAACAGAACAGGGCAAAGGATTCTACTCCAGACTCTTCCTAGTACCAAGGAAAGAGAAAAGTTGGAGACCTATTCTCGACCTGTCCATCTTAAACACATACATCATTGTCCCAAAATTCAAAATGCTGACCCTACAGCAACTTCTTCCCATGCTGGGCAAGGAGTATTGGCTGGTAACTCTAGATCTCAAGGAGGCATACCTGCACATCCCCATACGACCAAATTGCAGAAGATACCTCAGATTTCTTGCAGGATCAGAGCATTATCAATTCTCAGCATTGCCCTTTGGCTTATCTACTGCCCAGAGTATTCACAAAATGCCTGGCATCAGTAATCGCTCACTGCAGGCTACAGGGAATCCAAATTTATCCATACCTGGACGACTGCCTGTTACAAGCGGACAACAAAAGCAAGCTGACAACAGATTTACAAAGAGTCATTTGCTTACTACAAGCCCTGGGATACACAGTCAATTTACAAAAGTCAAGACTGATACCATCCCAAACAAGAACATTCTTGGGTGCGGAATTGGACACAGTAAAACAAATGGCATTCCTAACGGCAGAAAAACAAAACAACTCCTCTTTACTTCTTGGCATTAACAAAGCAGAACAAACTAACAGCAAGAAAAGTACTGCAGGCCTTGGGCTTCATGGCATCATGCATAATCTTGGTCCCACATGCCAGACTGCATATGAGAAAGCTACAGTGGTACCTAAAGAATTTATGGTCTCAACACAGGCACAGCTTAGAAACCGAAATCCCACTAATCCCATGCCTGAAACAGGAGTTCCTATGGTGGGCTCAAGCATGCCAGTCAAACCCAGGCTTTTACCCTTCCACAACATTCAAGCAAGCCAAACCATCACAACAGACGCCTCAGACCTAGGCTGGGGGGCGCACATGTTGGACAAATGCATACAAGGATTGTGGACTCAAGACCAGCTGCACCTGCACATAAACCAAAAAGAAATGCTGGCAGTAAAACTAGCAATCCAGAAATTCAGACCATTCCTCAGAGAAGGCCATTTAATGATAAGGACAGACAACACCACAGTCATGTGGTACATCAACAAACAGGGAGGCACTCATTCATACCCACTATGCAGAATGACTCTGGACCTTTGGAATATGGCTCTGAGCTACAACATCCAGTTACAGGCAATATTTCTGCCGGGAAAAGAAAACACCCTAGCAGACATGTTAAGCAGAACCACCTCGGATGCTCACGAATGGATGCTACACCCGGACATCTTCAAGGCCATCACAAAGAAATGGGGAATGCCACAAATAGACCTATTCGCATCCCCACTCAATCACCAGCTGAAAAAATTTTACACAAGGACATACCACCCACTTGCATGGAAGGTGGACTCTCTATCCTTCAGTTGGAAAGGCCTGACAGCATATGCATTTCCACCTCTTCCTTTGATGCACAAGGTACTACTGAAAATCAGAGAGGAATGCCCAAGGATAATCCTAATAGCTCTGAATTGGCCAAGACAACACTGGTATCCATTGCTGAGGAGCATGTCTCGGGGGAGAATGTGGTCAATACCCCTGATGCCTTTGATGTTAACTCAGAACAACTACAACATCATGCACCCAAACCTAAAAACCTTGCAACTGACTGCCTGGAACATCACATAGCAGCATCTAACCCAGACCTATCCCAAAGGGTTAAAGACATTATCCCTGAAGCACGCAGACCTTCAACAAGAAGGAACTATGCAGGAAAATGGAAAAGGTTTGTCATTTGGAGTGCTGAAAGAGGAAAAGATGTGTCGAACATAGATATTGCTAACATCCTGGAGTACTTGGCAGAGCTTCTACACACAGGCCTGTCCTATTCCTCCATCAAGATACATGCATCAGCTATTTCAGCAGAGTACAGCTTGATCCACCTGTCTTTTCGCATCCTCTACTCAGGCAGTTCCTCAGAGGGATCAAGAATGTAAAACCTCCTAGGAAACCACCATTGCCAGCATGGGACTTGAACTTTGTGCTAGAAAAATTAACACTCCCTCCATTTGAACCAGCAGCAACAGCAGATCTTCAACACCTATCATGGAAAACTGCTTTCCTACTGGCAATTACTTCAGCAAGGAGGGTTTCGAACTACAGGCCTTAATGGCAGTACAACCCTTCCTAATCTTCCATCAAGATAGGGTGTCCATGAGAACTAATCCTACATTTATGCCTAAGGTGGTATCCAGAGTGTCTTTAAACCAGGCAATCCACCTACCTACCTTCTTTCCCAACCCACAGAACAGGGGGGAAAGACTGCTGCATACCTTGGATGTACATAGACAGTTACGCTACTACCTGGACAGAACCAAAGGTAACAGAAAACTGACCAGCTTTTAGTAGCCTATGCAACAGGAAGGGAAGGAAAAGCAATTTCCAAACAGACAATCTCTAAATGGATAGGAAATTGCATAACATTCTGTTACTCCTACCATGGAAAACCAATTCCACAGAACATAAGACCTCATTCTACAAGGGCAACAGCCACTACCACAGCTTTCTTACGAGGAGTGGCAACTAAGGACATTATTGAGGCGGCTACTTGGACCTCCGTGCATACATTTGCCAAGCATTATAATCTACCTCTATACTCTAGATCCCGAGCAGGGTTTGCCACTGCTGTACTGCAAGGGATCCTAACTACACCATAATTTTTTCTTCCTCCACCCCTAGTTTGGCTATGGTATTCTACCCATTTGTTATGACTGCAGATGCATCCTTGAAGGACATAGTACAGTTTTGTACCTACCATAAATGTAGATGTCCGAACAGGATAGCATCTGCAGTCAGGATTACCCACCCTCCTTCCCCTCTGTGGTACTCCTAGGGTATTTACCCTCCTAATAGCTAGCTAGGGGGGGAATCTCTTATGGTGTATTTGTTTGTATATATGTACATACATGCTTATTTGTTGTGTTTGCCTTCTACTTTTTTGGAAACATTGGCATTTATCCAAAATGTAGCTTTCCAAGAGGGCAACTGGCATCTGGGGCAAGAAACACTGAGGAAAATGGCGTCGGTTGATGCCTTTATACCCGAAGACCAGCAGAGATGACGTCGGGTGAAGTGCGACATCAGCCGAAGCCGGACCCAGACTTTGGAATCCGGCCGACCGAAGGGCTGCCTGACGACAGGACAACCCATTTGTTATGACTGCAGATGCTATCCTGTTCGGACATCTACATTTATGGTAGGTACAAAACTGTACTTTTCTCCTTACTCTGGGGACTCCATCATGCTGCGATGTAACATGTGTTAGACCTTCTACATGAAATCCTTCACTTCGCAGGCATTCCAGAACTTCAACTTCTACTTTACTAATATTCTTTTCTACATTCCCTTTTTGTGATATTATTTTTTATTGTGAAATTTTCCATATCTGGATGCTTTTGCCTGTATTTATCTTCAAATATCTTCGGGGATGCCTTTTTTGTATTGATCAGTTTAGCTTTTGACTTTCATAAATATTGCACCATATCAAATCTCTCTTTCCCATGTCCATATTTCTTTTTTTATACTTTTCAAAAATCTCTAGGTTTTGTTTATATTTTCGCACTTCCTCAGATGCTGCTTTTTTCCAAACACATCAAAGTTTCTTGGTCTAGTTTTTTCCCAAGCCTGTTTTATTAATGAACACAAATTTTTATTTGAAGATTCTGGCAGTTTTTCTTGTGGAAATTGTGGTGACCCACGACTGAACCAGTAATCAAGGAGCCTCAGTCCTCACCACTGGCACCAGTAGGGGGACGTACACTTGGAGGATAACACATGCACACAGTATTTCCAGATGCAGCTCTCTGCATCAAGTTCAATTTCCCTTAAGAGCACATAGAAACTTCTCTGTCCAACCAGTGCTTCATGCCCCTGCCCAAGTAGCTGACACACACAGTCTTTGAGGTTTGATTTACACACACACCTGGGAAAGGCTGGCACAGGTTTATTAGCTATGCCTCTTTTGCCCAGACTATAAGGTAGTTATCACTGCTACCAGCCAAGTCCTTACCAGCTACTTTAAGGCCCTTAACAAAGGGTGTCCACTCTTACTATGTAATATTAATACAAATGGTAGTTTGACCAAGAGCAAGGCTGTTAGGAGTAGCCCACACATTATCACCAAATAAATGTGCAAGTACTCTCAAAACTTGAATATCTCTAGACCAGCCACAGTGAAAGTTTCAAATATATTTACTAATAAATAATAAAAGAACAAGAACATGTTCAGTATATATTAAAACAACATTGCAGGACAGTTGCAAATAAAGAAAGAAAAGTATCTAAACCAAGCTTTGCTATATTCCTGACTACATCCAAAAGAATTGTAATGTTCCCTAGAAACTTGTTTCATATATAACAAGGCAGGTGTGTGGTGAATGGTTCCTGTCAGGTCCAAGACATAATACAGAATGCCCTGGCCTATATCAGTAAGAGAGTTCATCAGTAGACTTCATCAGAACCATACTTGCATGCAAAACCCTCACTTAAATATAAAAACTTTAATCATAATTAGATAAACAGATGACCAATAATTGAAATAATCTGTCCTTAAAGTGGAAATTCCAACTGCAGAACGTGGTGAAATGAATGATAACAATGACATACTATATATTACTTTAAAAATACTATCATGTAGATGCAATAGAAAGAATATATAAAACCCTATGATCTGAAGTAGGAGATTCATTTGTCTGCAACCTGTGGGTTATGGATCCGATATCGGATCCGAACCGGCATGGTTTACCAGCTATGGATCCAAGCTCTCAGCTCCTCCCCTCACCCATAATGCCCTGCTCTACCCTCATGACCACAGATCTCGTTTGCCGCGCATGGTGACCGGATTGCTTCTCAAGCTCTCAAGCTAAGTGCTAATTTTAGTGTTGAATTTTCAAAATTTAATAGATTTTTTGGGGGTTTTTGTGTGAAAGTGTAGGTTCCCCTTTGACATATTTACTTTTTAGAGTTAATCTAAAGTTTTATCCCTCCCCTCGCTGTTGGCGTAGTGTGTGTGTGTGTGTTGGGCCTGTGAGTGTATTGTGTGTTTTAGTTACTTTAGTTTTAGTAACTACTGTGATAGTTTGGGATGGCAGAGCAACCCAAATCTATCTTTTCTAAATGCTCCGAGTGTGGCCATAAGCTTTCCCCAGCTGATGGCCACACTCGGTGTGTTAGATGCCTGGGGGTTGAACACCTCACATCTGGTTGTACCATTTGTGCAGGGTTCAACCCCAGGGCATTGAAGGAGCGGAGGTCCAAGCTTGTTTTGGCGGGCCTTTTACTGCCGTACTCGGCTCCGACCTCAGCTCCTTCAGGAGTAACCATACCTACGGTTATTCCTTCTGTGGCACCCCCTCCTCCTCCTGGGACTCAACCTCCCGTTTCTGGTTCGGAGGAGAGGGATGCTAAGAAAAGGAACCGGAGGGAGAAGCACCATAAGCGGCGGGCCGAGACCTCTGTTTCGGCCCCGCCAGACAAGCGGGCTTCTCCCCCGGCTCCGTTGTCGGCTCCATTGTCGGCTCGGTCTCCTCCTCCTCGGCTCCGGTCTCCAGTGTGTTTTCACGGGACCTGAGGAGGAGGAGACCGATCCGTCGAGGCTATCGAGGAGGCACTCCAGGCCTACCTCGGTAGCCTCGTCGAGATCTACGATAGCCTTTCGGATGCTGATCTGGACCGGATGATGAGAAGGTTCATCCAGGCCCAGATGCAGATGGGAGTGCTCTTGCCTCCCCCCCCTCTGGGGGGGAGTTCAACACCCTTTTTCAAACCGATTGCTCCTTCTCCGACCCGCTATCCGGGCTCGGAGCAGCTGGAGCCGAGCAGCTTCGGAGCCGGGGGTGGGTCGGCGCCGATAGTACTTTGTACCGGATCCGACCCTGCCCTCGAGTGCATCGGATCCGACCTCTCGGAGCCTGGATCCGAGCCTCGGATCCGGGGGGATCAGTGCTCCTTCGGCGCCGTCTGTGTCGGAGCGCACTGTCCCTTCGGATCCGAGTGCTTCGGCGCCGGCTCCGATCCACTCTTCGGATCTGAGGGGGAGCCGATTGTCAGATCCTTTGGTCGAGGTCGGCTCCCCTTCGGCGTTTGATGTAGTGGAGAGGGCCCTGTTGAGGGTCTCCGGACCCCCGGCACTTGTTTCGGCTCCGTCCCGCGCTCCCTCTGCACTGGGCCAGGCTTCCACCATCCGGCCCTTGGGACAGCCCGCTTCTGTGCCCCAAGCTGCTCCAATGGAACAGATTGCTGCTTGCGAGGAGTCCTCTGACAGCCCCCCAGAGGATGTTCCTCGCAAGCATACGTGCAAAAGGAGGCACATTGACTCCCCCGAGTCTCTCACGGAAGACACGGACTTGGAGGAAGGGGAAGGCTCCCACGGTCACCCCCCGAGGATGTCTCATTTGGGGACATCATGGAAATGCTCCGTATAAGGGGGGGGTGGTCTGCCCCCAAGTCTTCCTCGGACGAGTCCGTGTTCTTGGAGGCATTTGAAGCGGACCCGTCTACCTCTTGGGTGTCCCCTCCTGCCGACCCCCTGGTGGACCTCATTACCACCAGGGCGTGGAAGGAACCGGACACCGTGGAGCCAATTCCTAAGAGGCCCGATAGGATCCTCAGCCCACCGTCCGACCGCGCCCATTGGAGTAAGGGGCCTCCGGTAGATGCCATGTTGATGGCGGCGGCCACCAAGAGGGAACTTGCTCAGGAGAGTCCCTCAGTCCATCCCCCGAGCAAGGAGTCTCGGATGATGGACCGCTTGGGGAAGCGGATGTTTAGTTCAGCGACCTTCTCGGTAAGGGCGCTGAACTACCTGGCACACGTCATTAGGATGCAGCGAGATCTCATTAAAGAATATGCTGCATCTCCCCCAGAGTCCATGTCGGAGGAGGACAGGGTGCTGCACTCCACACGCATGGCCACTCTTAGATCAGTTACTAATACCTCTATGCGGTTACTCTCCCACGCTACGGAAGGCGCCGCTAGAGCCGCAGGGGCAGGCCTAGTCACTAGACGTCAGGCCTGGCTCCGCCACTGCGATTTTTCTGAGCCCTTCAAAGCGTCGTTTGCGACGCCTTTGATGGTTCTGCCCTCTTTGGCAAAACCGTTCACGAAACCTTGACCCAGAGCGAGAAGGACGGGAAGACGCTGTCTGCTGTCGGAATCCGCTTCTCTGCACCCCAGAGGCCCTACTCTAGGTACCAAAAGGGTCAGAAGAAGATGTGGTTCCGGAAGTCGCAGCAGTCCCAGCCTGCTCCGGACAACCAGTCCTTCCATGGCAGAGGAGGACAGGGAGGACGCCGCCCTAGAGGCAGAGGGGCTCCCAGAAACTTCGGGTCCAGAGAACCTTTCTCTGAACGGCCCGCGCAGCAACCCTGAGGGGTTGCCCAGCTGCTCCACTCTGGAGGCAGTCGGGGGACGTTTTTCGGGGCACCTAGCGGCATGGGAGTCCATAACATCAGACCGCTGGGTCCTCCAAATCATATCCAGAGGATACCGTATCCCTTTTCTTCACTTTCCAAAGTTGAAGTCCCTCCCAGACGTTCCACCCGGTCAACGGGAGGCCGCTTTGGCAGAAATTGGCCATCTGCTAAAGAAAAGAGCCATCCAGCCCGTCCCCCCAGACCAGATCGGATCAGGGTTCTACTCCAGGTTCTTTTTAGTGCCAAAGAAGACGGGGGAACTAAGACCAATTCTAGACCTTTCTCTCTTGAATCTGGCAGTCCCCAAGGAAAAATTCCGAATGGTCACTCTGCAATCTATTCTCCCCCTTCTGGGAGAAAATCACTGGATGTGCTCTATAGACCTCAAAGATGCGTACTACCACATCCTGATGGACAGGCGCCCCAGGAGGTTCCTCCGCTTCGGCTGGGAGCCAGTCACTACCAGTTCCGGGTCCTTCCCTTTGGTCTCACCACAGCCCCCAGGGTGTTCACCAAAGTATTAGCAGTGGTAGCGGCCCACCTGAGGCTTCAGGGGGTGCAGGTCTTTCCCTACCTGGACGACTGGCTTCTTACCGCCCCAACAAGGCATCTACTATTGTTGGCGCGAGACTCCTTTCTCCATCTTGCTCCCTTTCTGGGCATTACAATAAATACAAAGAAATCCAACCTGGCGCCCACACAGCTCTTAGATTTTATAGGGGCCAGGCTAGAGACAAGGAGTTTACGAGCCTTCCTCACTGCGGACAGAGTTCAAAATCTGCAGCTCCAGGTGCGGGCCATTCTCCACTCAAGTTCTGTTCCGGCGGAGTTGGTCCTGAGGGCTCTAGGGTCCATGGCGTCTGCTATAGCACTTCTTCCTCTTGCCAGACTCAATATGCGCGTCCTCCAGTGGACTCTCTTAGTACAGTGGTCATACCTTGCTCTCCCTATGCATCATCCCATTGCGATCAGCAAGGCTTGCAAGCGGTCCCTCCTGTGGTGGCTTCACTCTCCAGATCTCCACGGAGGCCGCCCATTTTGTGCTTCTCCCCCCCTCACCACGGTGACCACGGACGCCTCCCGCCTCGGGTGGGGGGGCATTTTGCGGGCCGGACCGTCCAAGGCACGTGGAACGATACATAGACCTTACTGCATATCAACATTCTAAAGATGAGAGCAGTGCTCTTAGCGTTGCTAGCACTTCAGGACTTTCTTCCTTTGGGAACAATTGCGATTCAATCGGACAACATGTCTGTGGTCTGGTACATCAACAAGCAAGGGGGAACAAGGTCTTACCCCCTTTGTCGAGAAGCCATGAGAGTTTGGGAATGGGCAATCTCCTCCAACCGCTTTCTAATAGCAACGCACATTCCGGGTCGGTCCAACATCCTGGCGGACAAGCTCAGTCGCACCATTCTGACCCCTTACGAGTGGTCTCTCAATTTTCAAGTAGCGGAACGCATATTCGCACGGTGGGGAACTCCTTCATGCGATCTTTTTGCCTCTCCCTCAAACACCAAGTGCGACAGTTTTTTCGCTCTGATACCCCCTTCAGGAGGTTCTCCAAGAGACGCTCTGGTGCATGCTTGGCCACCCGGTCTTCTTTACACTTATCCACCCTTGCCTCTGATGCTCCAAGTTCTTCAGAAAGCCTCTCGGGTGGGTTGCAGAATGATTCTCATTGCTCTGTTTTGGCCTCGACAGATCTGGTTCCCCTTTCTAAGGTCTCACTTGGTGAATCCTCCTTGGATTCTAGATCCCATTCCGGATCTGATATCCCATCCATCCTGCATACCTCCTCCGAACCTGGACAACCTGAAGCTGACCGCTTGGCTGCTCCAGTTCCACTCTTGATCAGGACTCCCGGTATTTCGTCACCTGTTAAGGCAATACTGGTGGCAGCTCATAAACCATCCACTAGGAAAGTATACCGCAGCAAGTGGAAACGGTTTTCTTTGTGGGCGGAGCGGCAAGGCCTGAATCCCTTCACAGTTCCTCTCCCCTTAGTGCTTGACTTTCTAACCACTCTTTTTAACGATGGTGCCAGCAGTTCCACAATCAAAGTACAACTGGCGGCAATTTCTCATTATCACATTGGCCATGACTCTAATCCTCTTATGTCAGCCAAGTTGTGTAAAATTTTCCTTAAAGGTACTTTTCTTCTCAGGCCCCCTGTAAAGCAAGCGGTTCCTCCTTGGGACCTTTCTTTGGTTCTCCAGGCCTTGACCGCCCCCCCCTTTCGAACCAGCGGCTACGGTGGATCTCAAATTCTTGTCTTTCAAGACAGCCTTTTTGGTAGCCATTACATCGGCCAAGAGAGTTTCAGAGCTTCAAGCATTATCAGCTAAACCTCCTTATTTGGTATTTCATCCGGACCGTGTTTACCTCAGGACCAACCCGTCCTTTCTTCCTAAAGTTGCTTCTGAAGCAAACAATCGGTCCATTAACCTCCCTGTTTTCTTCCCTAAATATGAAAACAAAGGTGAATACAAGCTTCACTCATTAGATGTTCACAGGCAACTTAGATTTTATCTAAACAGAACGGCTGGTCATAGGCAATCCGACCAGTTGTTTATTTCCTTTGCTAAATTTAATTTGGGCAAGCCAATTTCTAAAGTTTCTCTGTCTCGCTGGATTTCACAGTGCATCTTATTGGCTTATCGAGCTTCAGGAAGGCCCGCACCGGAGGGTGTACATGCCCATTCAACCCGGTCAGTATCTACCTCAGCAGCCTTCAAGGCTAGGATTCCTCTAGATGATATTTGTGCAGCAGCCACGTGGGCTTCATCTCATACTTTTATTTCACACTATAAGTTGGATCTTGCATCTAGGGGTAGAGCATCATTTGGCTCCGCGGTGCTGCGGAATATCCTTCCATGATGGCCGCCCAAGATTCAGGTAGCTGGGGACTCTGTCCCACAGGTTGCAGACAAATTAATCTCCTACTTCAGATTTAGAAGTTATGTACTCACCATAACGTTCCATCTGAGTAGGTGTATTCATTTGTCTGCAACCATCCCGCCCTCCTATCCCCCTGGCCTTTCAGTTTCCTGCATATTATCTGTTACCCTTTTCAGGGTGTTTTTGCTGTTGGCAAACTCGATCTGAGGTCATGAGGGTAGAGCAGGGCATTATGGGTGAGGGGAGGAGCTGAGAGCTTGGATCCATAGCTGGTAAACCATGCCGGTTCGGATCCGATATCGGATCCATAACCCACAGGTTGCAGACAAATGAATACACCTACTCAGATGGAACGTTATGGTGAGTACATAACTTCTAATTATACTAAGGATTTTTGTTATATCATAGGAACACATAAAAACATGACACATAAAAACATATGTTATATACATGAATAAGCTGAAATAAAACAAATATAGATAAGTACAACTGCTATCCCACAAATTCGAATGTTATTAATTGTAAGGGTATTAGTATGTAAACAAATGAATACAAATACATTATAATTTATAAGACCTAAATTTGAGCTCTGATTTAATGCTAACATGATCATTGAGCCCAGGTGGAACAGTGGCATTTAACTCTAACTGCCATCTAGCTTCAGCCCTAAGAAGTTGATTAGTCCAATCACCCCCTCTGATATCTTTACCTACTACTTCCAAGATACCAAACTGAAAAAACTGTTCAGAGAAAGATTTAATATGTTTAAATAATGCATTCTTTTCATCATGTTTAGAAATGTTATATAGGTGCTCGTAAATTCTCCTACATAACTTCCTTTCCGTCTTTCCCACATAATAATGCTGGCAAGACTGGCATACTGCTAAATACACAACTCCAGAAGTATTGCATGTTCCTATCCTGAACCTAACCTCAATATTATAGGGACCCAAAAACACCGAAGGGGTGCAAATATGTTTGCAATACTCACAGGCACCACACTTTGTAGTCCCCATTATTAACTTTCTTTTTCTGTCCACGAATATCCAATAGACTTTTTAAATTCCTATTTACCTTATAGGTGAAAGAGTTTTTGTTTACATACTAATACCCTTACAATTAATAACATTTGAATTTGTGGGATAGCAGTTGTACTATTTATATTTGTTTTATTTCAGCTTATTCATGTATATAACATATGATGTTCTTCATCTCACATTGCTGCAGTCCTTACACTTGGGTAGTCCGCTGTCCTCGGTCGGCCCGAATATCAAAGTATAAGGCTGATGTCGGTCAGGGCGCATTTGACTGACGTCAGGGTACAAATGCGCATGACCGACGTCATATCCTTAGTCTTTTTTGCCGCATGGTCCGATGCAGAAGCAGCATTGCAAGTGCCGGTTGGCGTTCTGAGATTTTTCGATTTAGAAGTTTCAGACCGAGTTCAAAGTTGGCTAAGTACCCCGTTGGGGAATATTTTAGTTTTTTCTTGCCTCAGTCATTTACCGGATGTCAGAAAAAGTCAATAATTGCATTTCTTGTGGGAAACAGATACCGCATAGAGATTATCATACTTTGTGTATTCCTTGCTTAGGGCCTGAGCACGATGTTGTTGGCTGTCGCTCTTGTGCTAGATTTAATAAACGCACTATAAAGAGAAGGTTGGATTGTGCAAGGTTAGTCTTTGGGAAGCGGTGCAACTATAAAATGCCGTCGGATGCTCCGACGCCCGCTTCTTCGAAGAAGCGCAAGGACAAGGCAGTTAAGCCTAGGCTAGAAGAGCAGTCTGTACCGGACGCCGGTTCTTTAGAGGTGTCGGTGGAGCCGGTGGCTCCACCGGAGGTTTCTTTGTCTTCCCAGGGTGAGACCTTATTATTGCAAGATGTGGCCTCTCAGGAGACAAGTCAGGCTGAGGGGGCTTCTCAGGTTACTATACTCCCCTCCCTTCCTAAGGTGGCTAGGCCCTCTCCTTCTGTTTCAAAGGCTTCTCCCAGGGGCAGGCCAGGTTTAGCTTCAGTTGGTGTTACCCCTAGCTCTTCAGGTACTGTGCCCAAGAAGCATATGCTTAAAATGGCAGAAGATTTGATTACTTTGATTAGGGGTTCTATGCCCTCCTGATAAGAGACCTAGGGTGGAGCCTGAGCTGGGTTTTGAGCAGGCTTCAGATGTTTCAGAGTCTTCGGCTGAAGACTTGCAGGAGTACTCTCCTTATTCTGATTCTGATGTGGATGATTCTACTCCTTCTGCTACTCCTCCTGAGGATTTTTCTTTTCAGAAACTCTTCATTCCATGAGGGAGCATTTTAAGTGGGAAGGTCAGGACTTCTCTGATTCCAGGAAAAGGCTTAGGGAATTTCTGTTTTTACCCCAGCATAGGCCTTTGGCTATACCTCCTGTTTTGGATGTAGTGGAAGATGTTTTACAGAGGCTTCTCTTAATCCTGATTCTTTGCCTCCTGCTCCTGTTAAGCCGGATAAGTATTACACGGTGCCTGAAGCTCATAAGTATCTTTTTAAGAGTCCTAGGGCAGACCCAGAAACTGTTAGCCAGGGGCCTAAAGGTGTTAAGGCTTCTGTTGTTAAAAATCCGGTTCCTGCAGACAAGGAGGCTAGGGCCTTGGATAGATGGGGAAAGAAAGTCTATACTTCTTCTACTCTTGCTATGAGGGCTCTGAATTGCCAGTTTCACATGTTGAAATACCAAAACTATCTCCTTTCACAATTGAAGTCTAAGGTTGATACTCTGGCAGTAGGTATTGATTGTAAAGAGTTGCAAGACTTAGTGCATGTTTCTGAACAGGTGGGTAAGCATTCTTTGCTATGTGGTTTTGATGCTGTACAGGCCTCGTCTAGGGTGGCTGCCACTGGGTCAGTTCTTCGCAGGCACGCCTGGCTGAGGGATCAGAATTTGTCTGAACATGTTAAAACAAGGATTTTAGATGCTCCTTTACAATCTGACGTGTTGTTTGGTCCTCCTGTTGAGACAGTTTTAAAGAAAATGGAAGACAAGGCTAAGTCTATGCAGACTGTTAAAGATTTTTTGCAGGTCCAGCCTCCAAAGTTTAGTAGAAATTGGCCTACTAAAGGGTGGACATATCCTTCTTATGATTCCCAGTCTAGGGGTAGATCTAGACGTGGTAAGGGCAGAGCTCAGGGCTCTTTCAGGCCTAGAACAGGGAGTTCTCCTGCACAGGCTTCGGGTGAGGGCAGGGGTCAGTCCTTTCGTAAGCAGACCCAATGACCTACCTTTTCAGCTGCCAGAGCCTGCTCGTCTGGCAGCACCTTTGGGAGGAAGGTTGGCACTTTTCAAAGAAAATTGGAGTTTAATTACCCAGGACAGATGGGTATTGGATATCATACACCACGGCTACAGGTTTTATTTCCATACCTTGCCTCCTTTCAAAGGCATGCTAGACGTTCCTCCTCAACAAAGAATAGAGGCTCACAAACAGGTTTCTCTGTTGCTCCAACTAGGGGCCATACAGCCGGTCCCTCTGCCAGAAGTGGGCCTAGGATTTTATTCTCGCCTGTTCCTAGTACCAAAGAAGGGGAACACGTGGAGACCAATTTTGGATTTATCTATCCTCAACACTTATCTGGACATTCCCAAGTTCAAAATGTTGACGTTGCAGCAGCTTTTACCTCTGCTGGGCAAAGATCATTGGATGGTAACTTTGGATCTCAAGGAGGCTTACCTTCATGTTCCTATCAGACTCAGTTGCAGAAAGTATCTGCGTGAGCTGGGACTTCTCACTATCAGTTCTCTGCATTGCCCTTTGGCTTATCTACTGCGCCCAGAGTGTTCACAAAAGTTCTGGCTCCAGTGATAGCTTTCTTCAGACTAAAAGGAATACAGATCTATCCTTATTTGAACGACTGCCTAATTCTGGCTCAAGGAAGGGAAGAGCTTCTTCATCATTTGGAATATGTGATAGCAGTGCTAAGATGCCTAGGGTATTCTGTGAACGAAATAAAGTCCAGTCTAGTACCCTCTCAAGACATGTGCTTTCTGGGTGTGAGACTGAATACAGCATCCCAGATGGCCTTTTTAACCCCGGACAAACAAAAGAGTCTATCCCTTTACTTCCATCAACTATCTCATCAGTCCGGGCTGACTGCAAGGACAGTCCTTCAAGCCTTAGGGTTCATGGCATCTTGTATTCTGGTGCTTCCCAATGCCAAACTGCATATGAGGAAGCTACAATGGTATCTCAAAAACGTATGGACACAGCACTGCCAGGATCTGGACACTGTCATTCAAATAATACCTTGCATTCAGAAGGAATTTTTGTGGTGGGCTCAGGAATGTCACCTAAACAAGGGACTCTCTGTGACCCAGCCAGAGGCGAGTCAGATTTTAACGACAGATGCCTCAGACAAAGCTTGGGGAGCTCATCTAAATGGAAAGTGGATACAAAACAAGTGGCCTGTCAGACTACAACATCTACATATCAACATGAAGGAGATGTTAGCAGTCCAGTTTGCATTAATATCTTTCAAGGAATTCCTTCTTCCAGGACAGGTGTTGATTCTAACAGACAACACAACTGTCATGTGGTACATCAACAAGCAAGGGGGAACGCATTCTTAACCTCTATGCAGGCAAGCAATGATTTTGTGGGAGACTGCTCTGTTTACAGCTCAATCTTCAGGCAAGGTTTCTGCCAGGAGCACAGAACTCCTTAGCAGATGTGTTGTGCAGACAAATTATGGATCCCCACGAGTGGAAATTGGATCCTCATGTATTTCAGAAATTGACAGTGTCATGGGGAACTCCAGACATAGATCTGTTTGCTTCTCCACTAAACCATCAGCTGCCAAAGTTTTGCACAAAAAGGTTTCATCCCACAGCTTGGAGAGTGGATGCTCTTTCTTTCAATTGGAGCAATCTTCATGTGTATGCCTTTCCACCTCTGCCTCTCCTCCCAAAGGTACTTCTGAAGGTCAGACAGGACAAGCCAAGGATGATTTTAATAGCTCCAGATTGGCCTCGACAGCACTGGTACCCATTACTAAGAAGTCTAGTACGGAAGCCTCCATGGCCTTTGCCTTCGATTCCACACCTGTTGTCACAGGAGGACAGCCATTTGCTCAATGTCAAGCTTCACTCTCTGCACCTAACGGCCTGGCATATTCTGTTTTGAACCATAGTGGGCCTCCACTTCCTCAGCAAGTTTTGAATGTTATTTTGGAAGCTAGAAGGCCTAGTACAAGGAAAGTGTACGCAGATAAATGGAAGAGATTTTTATTTTGGAGTGCAGCAAAAGATTTTGATGTTTCTGGGCCTAATTTGAGTGTGGCTCTTCAATATCTTACTGAGTTACTGGACAAAGGTTTGTCTTTCTCTTCTATTAAGGTTCATGCTGCAGCAATTTCGGCTCACTATGATTGTGACCCACCATTGTTTTCTCATCCTTTGTTCAAGCAATTTCTTAGAGGGGCAAAGAATATAAGACCCCCACGAAAAGCTCCTGCTCCTGCTTGGGATCTCAATTTTGTGTTGGAGAAACTCACTCTACAACCTTTTGAGCCTGCAGCTACTGCTGAGTTGAAATATTTATCATGGAAGACTGCTTTTTTATTGGCCATTACCTCTGCAAGGAGGGTGTCTGAATTACAGGCCCTTATGGTGGTTGAGCCTTTCTTGATTTTCCATAAGGATAGGGTATCATTACGTACTAATCCTTCCTTTATGCCTAAGGTGGTTTCTAGTGTGGCTTTAAACCAAACTATTCATTTGCCTACTTTTTATGCAAATCCCCAAAATAAAGGGGAAAAGATTTTGCACACTTTAGATGTTCACAGGCAGTTGCGTTATTATTTGGACAGAACTAAAGGGTTCAGGCAGTCTCAGCAGTTGTTTGTTTCTTTTGCTTTGAGTTCTCAGGGCAAGCCTGTGTCAAAACAAACTATTTCTAAGTGGATTGGGTTTTGCATTGCTTTCTGTTATTCCCATCATGGCAAGGAGATTCCAGCTGGGATTAGGCCTCATTCCACTAGGGCTACTGCCACTTCAACAGCTTTTTGAGGGAGTGGCAACCAAGGATATTTTGGAGGCAGCTACTTGGAGTTCTGTGCATACTTTCTCTAGGCATTATCACCTGCCACTTTACTCTAAGTCCAGGGCTGATTTTGCCACTGCTGTTTTGCAGGGCATTTTGGCGGCTCCTGCTTCCTTGTAGTTAGCCATCCTCCCTTACCTCTGCTTTGGGATTCTACCCAAGTGTAAGGACTGCAGCAATGTGAGATGAAGAACATAGTACAGTTTTGTACCTACCATAAATGTAGATGTTCGAAGATCCACATTGCTGCAGTCCAATTTACCTCCCTCCTTCCCTCTGTAGTTAGAGGTGGTTGTGTGGGTTGGGTTGTACATATTGTGTATATTGTATATATTGTACATATAGTTAGTGCAAGGGTGGTTGGTTGGTTGTTTGCTGTCTTTTGGTTTTGACCTTTATTTTTAGGGTCTTCTGACATCTGGGGCAAGAAAAGACTGAGGATATGACGTCGGTCATGCGCATTTGTACCCTGACGTCCTGACGTCAGTCAAATGCGCCCTGACCGACGTCAGCCTTATACTTTGATATTCGGGCCGACCGAGGACAGCGGACTACCCAAGTGTAAGGACTGCAGCAATGTGGATCTTCGAACATCTACATTTATGGTAGGTACAAAACTGTACTTTATGTGTCATGTTTTTATGTGTTCCTATGATATAACAAAAATCCTTAGTATAACATAGGGTTTTATATATTTTTTCTATTGCATCTACGTGATAGTATTTTTAAAGTAATATGTAGTATGTCATTGTTGTCATTCATTTCACCACGTTCTGCAGTTGGAATTTCCACTTTAAGGACAGATTATTTCAATTATTGGTCATCTGTTTATCTAATTATGATTAAGGTTTTTATATTTAAGTGAGGGTTTTGCATGTAAGTATAGTTCTGATGAAGTCTATTGATGAAAGCGCTTAACCATTTATTGTGAATAAACTGTATTTCGTATTGGAGGACTTTGGCTGTGAGGTGTATTTTGGTTTTGGATCGTTTGGCAGTGTTACACCTGATTTGGCACCGTTTTTTCTGTTCTGTGTGTTTCTTACGGTGCTTTGCAGCCTCCTCGTCTGGTCATGGAGACACGCGAACTTTCCCCTGTCTTCGAGGATGAGTTTGATGCGGTTCCGTTCCCATGTGGACAGAGGGTTGATGACAATGGTGACAGTTTACTACAGTTAATTCTGAACTTAACTAATAAAGTTTCAGAATTGCAAGAAGCGGTTGTCCGCTTACAAAAAACCCCTAATGCTTCACTTCCGGTTTCCAGAAGTGAGATTCCATTAGCGCAAAGAGAAGCAAGGGATGCCTCTCAAGCAGTGATGAGTAGGAGCAATGGTAATCAGCGTAATGTGGATTTTTTGGAAGAAGCACGCCATGTTGACAACGTGAACTCTAGTAGAGGGGGAACTTGTTCTTTTAACCTAAATTGCGATCGTTTAAGCAACTGGGAGAAGACGGATTATGTTTTCTTTAAAAACGGAACTGTGGATACTACTAACACATTGGATTCGAGGTTAGTATCATTAGAAACTAAACTGTTTAAAGTTAGAGCCCTGCAGTGCGATATTGCATACCTCAAAGAATGTGTGGAGAAGAAAAAGGTTCCCAAAGGTCTACGTATTTATAAATTTCCGAATGGTTTGAAAAAGGGGCAACCTGAGGTTGGTGAACTGTTGGAGATGTTTGACAGACACGGCTTAGAACTGTTGGACTTTATAATTAGGATTAACACTAAAAGAATTGATGGACTTTTAAATGAAATTGATGAAGTTAATAATTATATTTTGAATTATGCTAATTTTAACAGAATTAATTTTAGATATAATAATATTTTTGATAAAGATGAATATGATGTAGGTTTAAATATAGAAAGGAAAAAGAAGAAATTGCTTAGGGATGATTATGAGTACAAATATAATATTGCTTATCCCTTACCCAAATCATATTGTGATGAGAATACAGTTGTTAGTACCCAGACCAATGATGGTATTTCAAGAGTCCCTATGCATATGGAAAGGCAGGGTTTGGTAAATAATGAATATGATTCTGAATTTCCCCCTCTAAGAAGATCTGCTCGGTTACAACATAAAAATAGTTATAGGGATGAACAAGTTTTTTTAGGTGCTCAAGGGGGAGGGGCGAGAAAAAACAGCTACAGGGGACAAACGAGTTGGAAAAAGAACAGTTATCCCCAGTCGTAGTTAGAGATGAGGAATTAGAACCTGTAGATTCAAAGGGTATTACATCCGAATTAGATGGTTTGCTTTATACATATGAAGGTTTTAGGATTTTTAACTATGCAGGGATTAGTATTAATGAAGACGTGTTTCATTTATTCATGAAAGGAATTAAATTTGTACCTTCTAAAAAAGTTAATATTAGCAATACGTTAACTGAGTTAAAGCTCTTTGTAAGGAATCTAAATTTGAGCTTTTTATATAAGAACTCTCCCTTTGAGATCAACACTAGTGGGACAACTGTTTGTCTGAGGAAGAAGAGTTGTTTCAACCCCCTCTGCATCCTTTGTTAAATACTTTTGAAAAAGTATGCAGTCAGGAGATATACCAAAAATTGAGGACTCACAAAACTAAATATTTTAATCTAACCAGGACTGAGAAATTACTTTTGGAACAGCTGAGAAGTAATGATAATTTAAGGTTTATGAAACCTGACAAGGGGGCGGCATGACTGTTGTAAATAAGGTAGATTATAACAACAAAATTTTCAGCATGTTGCAGGATGAAACTAGGTTTGAATGTGTGTCAAGGAATGAAATATATCACACAGGAAGATTAGTTTATTATTAGAAGATTCTTTACTTCAAGGTGCTATTAATGAAGAAATATATCATTTTTTACACACGGAACTACCTACTATCCCTATTGCCTTTGGGATTCCCAAGACACATAAAAACATAAGGGATCCACCTTATCATTTAATTGTCGCTGGTAACAACAGTGCTACATACCCTTTAGGGGTATTTGTGGATCGGATGGTTAGGAAAAGTTTGGCTCCCATCGATCATATTCCGATAGATTCCTGGGATTTTTTAAAAAGAATTAAAAATTATTATTATGAGAATGAAGTGTGTTTTTCCACTATTGATGTGGTACATTTATTTACCTCTATCCCCCATGAGAAGGGCTTAGAATTCTTCCATGAGGCATTGATGGAAAAGACAGACCTGGGTAACACTATGATTAATTTCATCATGGTTTTGATGGAAATCATTTTAAAAAACTATTTTTTTATGTTTGAAGGGGAATTTTTCAGGCAAGTTGTTGGTGTAGCCATGGGAAATAGTTGTGCCCCTCTTTTTGCTAACCTAGTTATGTATAAGTGGGAAATTAATTTTATTTTCCGGAGTAATTTTTCAGATAAATGGTTGGTCTATCTTAGGTTTTTAGACTATTTATTTATTTTATGGAAGAAAGATGGTCATCATGAATTATTTATGGAGTTTTTAAATGACAAATGTGAGTATTTCAAATTTACTGGTTCCTTTGGACTTTCCAACATTAATTATTTAGATGTATTCTTGTACAAAGATTCAGATAAGGGGTGTTTTCAGTCTTGTATATATAGGAAACCGACATTTTCTAATGACTATTTGTCTTTTTCTAGTTGTCATCCTTATTATGTTAAGAGAAATATCGTGAAGGGCCAAATGGTTTGAGTAGTGAGAATGTGTTCTGACACTGATTCTGTTATTTCTGAAACGGATAAATTGATGGATATGTTTAGAGTGAGGGGGTATCCTTTGAAGTTTGTAAAAGATATTAAGGAACAGGTGGTTAATGAATGGGGTTTTAGATTCAACCCCCTACTTGGTACCACTGAGATTACCCCTGTAGTTGAGAATAATAATAGGTTAGATTATACAAAATCTATGGTGTTGATCGAGGGGGAAACTTCAGCCTTTGTTAAAAATACCATTAGTAACAATTGGAATATGTTCAAGTGTAATCAAGACTTATGGACAAGTGTTGGTAACAAACCCTCTTTCACCTATAAGGTAAATAGGAATTTAAAAAGTCTATTGGATAATCATGGACAAATAAAGAAAGTTAATAATGGAGACTACAAAGTGTGGTGCCTGTGAGTATTGCAAACATATTATTTGCACCCCTTCGGTGTTTTTGGGTCCCTATAATATTGAGGTTAGGTTCAGGATAGGAACATGCAATACTTCTGGAGTTGTGTATTTAGCAGTATGCCAGTCTTGCCAGCATTATTATGTGGGAAAGACGGAAAGGAAGTTATGTAGGAGAATTTACGAGCACCTGTATAACATTTCTAAACATGATGAAAAGAATGCATTATTTAAACATATTAAATCTTTCCCTGAACAGTTTTTTTCAGTTTGGTATCTTGGAAGTAGTAGGTAAAGATATCAGAGGGGGTGATTGGACTAATCAACTTCTTAGGGCTGAAGCTTAGATGGTAAATGCCACTGTTCCACCAGGGCTCAATGACCATGTTAGCATTAAATCAGAGCTCAAATTTAGGCCTTATAAATTATAATGTATTTGTATTCATTTGTTTACATACTAATACCCTTACAATTAATAACATTCGAATTTGTGGGATAGCAGTTGTACTATTTACATTTGTTTTATTTCAGCTTATTCATGTATATAACATATGTTTTTATGTGTCATGTTTTTGTGTTCCTATGATATAACAAAAATCCTTAGTATAACATAGGGTTTTATATATTTTTTCTATTGCATCTACGTGATAGTATTTTTAAAGTAAAATATAGTATGTCATTGTTATCATTCATTTCACCACGTTCTGCAGTTGGAATTTCCACTTTAAGGGCAGATTATTTCAATTATTGGTCATCTGTTTATCTAATTATGATTAAGGTTTTTATATTTAAGTGAGGGTTTTGCATGTATGTATGGTTCTGATGAAGTCTATTGATGAAAACGCTTAACCATTTATTGTGAATAAACTGTATTTCGTATTGGAGGACTTTGGCTGTGAGGTGTATTTTGGTTTTGGATCGTTTGGCAGTGTTACACCTGTTTTGGCACCGTTTTTTCTGTTCAGTAATAGAGTTCTCAAATTAATATCTCAAATATTACTGCTGGGATAACTTGAAGAATTACATCCTTTCTTGCCATCTGACTCTGTCCCAGGTGAAACCCCCACTGCTGGAAGCTTGGGAGTCTTTAAAATCTACCTGTGAAAATACATAGACCTCAGATCTTTGGCAGATGCTGGAAGTCATAAAACAATTGCATTCCTTCATGCTTTCAGAGGTAGTAATTAGTTCACTCTGAAGACAATCATGAAAGCTTCTCAGCATAGACTCTGTGTTTTTTGCTGCATTGAAAACTGAAAAATACCGTCTTTTATTGCATAGCCATAAATAATTGAAATTTAGTTATATTTCTGAAGTTAACCTTCTGTATTCCAGTTTCCACTGTTAAAATATATACATTTAAACAGTTACAATAGTGCATGTACATTTCTGTTCTGTTCCAGTAGGGCACACTGTAGTTAAATTTCAAAGAGCACTTTGGAAAAACCTTTTCAACACACTTCTCAACCAGCCATTTGATATACACATGACATACAGTTCTAATACATTTGTAACAGAAACATCTTATATAAATCATGTTGATATTCACAAATAACATATAATTATTTACAAAATTCCAGATAGCTGTGCTGGCAGCTTTGTCACAGAAGTATTTTTGTTTCCTCTAATTTCTCTGTCAATCTCTTTGTATATCTTGTGTGGAATTTTTTTTTTTTTGCATAATAGTAACATTACATAATTTCTTTCTTATTCACAACAGTCTGCTCTGTCATCTTTGTGGCTCTTCTCTGGCCTATCAGTTTTTGTGATTTTTGTGGACTGCTACTTCCTACTACAATGGGGGGGGCATCCTCCCCCCTAGGCCTGGCGTGGCCCCATTGTAAGAATGGTACTGTATTTTGAGCATTATACACTGTCATTTTTTCCAGTCTTGGCACCAGTGTGCCTACCAGGATTGGACATTTTTTTATTTTGGGTCTTGTGCACGCAGCTATCTTTTTTAATTTTGACCTACTTCTGTCCATGATATATGCTATATAAAATACAGTATATATCTTAGTGTTGTCCTGGTGAGATTTTGTGAAAACCAGGGTCCACCTTGTGAAGATGCCCACCAAGACTTGAGGATGAATTCAGTTTCAGCAATACTCTCCTTTGCTTGCTGACTCATCTCTCCATTTGGACCTCCTCTGTGGGACCTGACTATTGTTCTCCAAGGCCTCACTCAACCTTTTGAACCAGCTGATTGAGATATACAATTTTTATCTTGGAAAACAGTTTGTCTCATAGCTATAACCCCTGCACAAAGTGTATCTGAATTGCAAGCATTGCCTTCCAAGTCGCCAATCATTATTTTCCACAACGGTTGGGTATCCTTAAGATCTAACCCTACCTTTATGTCAAAAGTGCCTGCGGAGACGAATATCAACCAGACTATCCAATTACCAGTTTTCTTCTCAAACGATCCAACAAAGGTGAATACATATTACATCTCCTTGATGTTCATAGGCAATTGCGTTTCTGTTTGCACAGGACAGAGAAGCATCGAAAGTCTGACCAGTTATTCATATCTTTCTCATCCAGTCTTTTAGGCTAGGCAGTGCTCAAGATTACCTTTTCAAAATTGATTACAAATTGCATTTCTACCATTTATTCTTTATACAACTACTCCTTCCTACAAAGCGCATTCAACGATATCTATGGCCACTTCATCTGCTTTTTCTGCCAGTTCTTCTGTTGATGAAATTTGTGCTGCAGCAACTTGGTCCAAATCATATACTTTTGTGTCTCACTATAAGTTAGACATTGTTTCCAGAAGCAGAGCATCATTTGGCTTCACGGTGCTCTGGCTTATCCTTCTGTAAGGGCCACACAGGAAATGATGTAGCTTAGGGACCCAGAAGTGAGGAAGAATGAAATGGACAAGATCAGATTTTGAAGTTAATGACTTAACATAACTTATCATCTGTGCTGTCCAATTTCTTTCTTCCTAACACCCCACCCAGCCTGTCCCTTAGCCAAATTAGTTAGAAGCATCTAGAGGAATCAGAAATCCATAGGTGTCTATTCTGAGCTCCAGATTATGGCTGTGTTCTGTTATTTTACCTATAAGGGAATTTGTATATTGTCTTATGGCAAACTGTTCTTAAAGCACCAAATGCGATCTGAGGGGATAGAGCAGAAGTGAGGCATTGTGAAAGAGGGAGGAGCTCAAGTCTCGGACCATAGTCTTGTAAAAGTGGCTGAATTGGATCTGATATCAGATCCTAGAACCCTGAAGTGAGGAAGAATGAAATTGGACAACACAGAAACCAGGTTATGATGACTACGTAACTGCTAATTAGTGATTGTAAGGGGTTACTGGCACAGGAGGAGATTTACGTTGGCATGTATTTATATTAAACCTAAAACTGCTACAATAGAGCTTAAACATCTGGGAGAAATTATCAGGTTTCAGCAAGGAATATTACTTATAGGTCGGGACTAGAAAGGGAAATATAACAAACGAATGCTGGTTTTTGGAGAAATTTATGAAAATATTTGGTATGGAAGATGTGAATTCATTAGTAGGAACTCTGAGAGAATTTACATATTACCCAAGGTACAACTGGGCAAGGCTAAATAAAAACTATATGTCACAGGAACATGTGCATTTAATTGAAAGTTTTGACACACATCCAGTAACTATTTCAGATCAAGTGCCAATAATAACTAAAGGTAAAAATGCAGGGTAATAAAGTAAAAATGAGAGACTGGCGCTTCCCCACCTGTCTGTTAAAAAGAGAGAGAATTAAAGAACGAGTAGTGGAAATGATTTGATATTGAGGACAGAAATTTCTTCAGAAGTTTCTTCAAAATATATGGCAAGGAAGTGGGATAAAATGAAAAGTGGAGCTTAGAGTAGAAAAAATGAAAAAGAGAAATGGTTAAGAAGTAACAAGAATTATTTAAAGTATAAAGTATTGCATAATAATGGGAATCTCACAGAACAAGAAGAGGCACAACTGTATAGTGCTAAAGAGAAAGTAAGGGACTACCTGGATAAGATGCGTGAATTTAGAAAGATTGCTCTTAAGCAACTTTTTTTTTTTTAATAACTCCAAATCACAAAAACTTTTATCACAGCAACTCAGGGAACATAAAGTAGAAAAGGCTGTTGCCAAGTTTTGGGAGAATATAACAAGTAATTTAACCAGAGATCTTATAGAGATATTAGAATTATTTTGACATTTTATGAAAATTTTGTGTAAAGCAGAGAAATGCAGAAATCAAGAATTAAGTATGCCAAGATTAGAGGTAGATGAGGCTTGATTATTAACAGTTAGGATAGGGGGAGATGAGATAAAAGTGGTGATGTATAAACCAGTCTATAGGAAAGTCTACGGGAATAGATGGTATTTCTGTGGATGTTTGGAAGATAGGAGGGAAGAAAGTGATAAAAATCTGGAAGGTTTTTGTTTAGCAGTGTTTTAAAAAGAGGGGAATCGCCATAATCCTGTAAGAATGCGGTGGTGGCTGTAATTCCTAAAGATGGTAAAGACCCATCAGATCCAACTTCTTAAGGGTCCATTTTGAGTCTAAACCATGGTTATAAAGTGCTTATGACTGCAATGGTTGAAAGAATGGAAAAGGTGTTGCCAAAATTTATAGATGTGGATCATTGTGGTTTTGTAGATGGGAAACGAACCTTTGACAACATTAATAGAACAGTGATGATCGATCCAGAGGGGAGCAGAATATTAGAAAATACTGTTGTTGGTGGGTCTAAATGCAGAGAATTCATTCAGAAGAATAAACTGGGATTTTATGAGCAGGGCAATGAAGTATTTGCATTCCTTGATACAATAGTAAGGCTAATTTGGAGGATGTATGAGGAATCAGAGGTGAAAATTAAAGTGGGCAGGGGAGGTTCCTTTTTGACAAGTTTTGCCTAAACAGAGGAATCTGGCGGGGGTCATGTTTCCCCTTTGTTAGATGCATGTTTAGAACCATTGGCAAAGAAAATAAGGGACTCAGGAATTCAAGGATATAATTGATATGGTAATCAGGAAAGTTTGCCTTACATGCAGAGGATATTATTTTGTCCTTGATAAAACCAGAAATGGACAGCTCAGTACTGTGGAACATTCTGAAACTGTTTCATGTCTTTTCAGGGTATAAAATTAATGAAGATAAAACAAAGGCTGTAGCTGTAAACTTTGTACCCACACACAAAGTGGTTCAGCAGTACCCATATTTATGGAGGCATGATAAAATGAGTATGGGTTAAAAAATGGATTCTATTATGGCAGCTAAGGATGTGTGGAAAGAAACTTAAAAGAAAATACAAAAAGTGAGGACCTGGAAGCTCTTGTTTATGGATATGGATAGCAAGATATAAGCATTAAAAATGTTGTAAGTCCCTTTAGTTTTATACACAGGTGAGGAATATGATGGGACCCAGGAGTTTATAATCTCTGAGTCAACCACCACAAAGAGGCCAGTTACTAGAGGTGTCTCCCAGGGCTATGTGGTAGGCCCAGTCCTCTTTGGCATCTACTTCTCAGATGTCAAAGCCAGTGTCAAAGGCCTCAGGCTAACCAGGTTTGCAGATGATTGCAAACTGCGAGCAGTCATTCAGTCGCTCCAAGAAGAAAACATCCTTTTGAAAGGTGTAATACAGACTTGGTGTCAAAGCCATAGCTTAAAACTCAACACCAAGAAATGCATTATAGTATATTTTAGGGAGTTTACCTTCCCAGATAACTACGTCATAAAGAAAACACCCTTAAAGGTTGATTTACTAGTCAGGGATTTGGAAACTCATATAGATGGTAACCTACCCTTCAACCAAGAAAATCCTTCTATGTTGCTCAAGTTATAGGCAAGGGGATGGCATCTAGGTCCATAGAGGTCATTATACCAGTGTACTCGGCCATCATCGACTCCATCATAGAGTATAATGTCCCTTTGGTATGTACCTTACCAGAAACATGCAGCAACTGCATTGTCCACAAAGGTTCTTTACAAAAAGAATACAGGGAGTAAACACAATGTCTTACACTGATCAACTCAAAGCCCTGACTCTTTAGTCAGTAAAACAGACAGACTGAGAGGCAGTCTTTGCCTGGCATGCAAGGCATCTCTGGACCCTCTTTTGATGAATGTTTTGCACATCTGTAAAACAAGCAGCATCAGAACTGCTAGACTGAAAGACATAAATTTTGCTTGCTTCATAAATTGGACATGTTGAAGAGAGAAATATTTCTGAGAATTCCCATTCCCTGGAACAGGCAACCCATCCATGTGAAGCAGAGTTCCTCCCTATCCCTGTTTAAGTGAAACTTGAACCAGTGGATGAGTAATCAGAAGTTCACCCCTGGTCATGCTCCTATATCTCTGATGGACAGAGGCAGTCAGCAAATACCACCTATAAATCAAATATCAGTGAAAATTGGTGTGTCACATTTGGGTTGCATGGCTAGACTTTTGAGTATTAGTGGTTGTTAGCCTAGTATAAACCTATGAACCTATATTTTTATCAACTACGAGAGAAGTTGTGCATAGCAATTAATAATGAGTAGAAGGATTTTGTCTGGGAGGGGTAGAGGGTAAGAGTCACTTGGGAAAAGTTTATCTTTCCAACAGAACAGGGTAGGTTGGGGATTGCCTGTTCTGAGGCAATATTTTAGAGCTAATATATATAGCACAAGCAGAAAACTATCATTCAAGGTGAAAAGTGATGATGATGAAATGGAGGAAGCTA
This sequence comes from Protopterus annectens, assembly GCF_019279795.1. NCBI lineage: Eukaryota > Metazoa > Chordata > Ceratodontiformes > Protopteridae > Protopterus > Protopterus annectens. The sequence goes on along the minus strand of NC_056745.1, from coordinate 770,423,780 downwards.
AAGGAAGTAAGGAGAGAGTAGGATTTTAGATGCAGATCCTTAAGGAGAATAACATTAGCCACGCAGAGTATTATATTAATAAAGTGTTCTATGAACTAAGCCAGTACTGGAATGGAGAAAGGAGACTTTTCCAGTAGGGATGACTGCACTTTAGCATTACAGAGAATAGGCAAGAGGGGGCTGGAATTTACTGGAGAAAACTGGCAAAGGAATGAAGGTATTGGGAGCAAATAGCAAGGGAAAGTCAATAGAATGGGAATAGGTCAAGATTACATTTGGACTGCAGGCTGGAGGCTGCCTTCCCCATCAAGGATTGATGTCAGAGTATAGGCAAAGAAAAAGAGATAGGGGCATCCTATATGAAATACAAGAACTGGTAGAGTTTGTAGTTGAATCTAGAACAGAAGTTGCTGTTAAAAAGGGAAAATTAGTAGGGCATATTAAATGTTGCACGATAACTATAGGAATCAGTCAGACAAGGTTAGAAAAGATTGGGAAGAGAGTTTGGATAAGCAATTCGCAAAGAAACAGTGGTAGGTTATATGTATGTATGATTCTCAAATATGCAACAAAGTCTGTAAGATTTAGGACTTTTGCTTGGAAGTGTTTGCTTGGGGTATAAAAATACCTATACAGACTCCAAAGAATTTTTTTCTCAGATGGATTGCAAATGTTCAAGGAGTGTATGGGAAGAAAAGGGTAACTGGAACATGCGTTTTGGGAGTGTAATGAGTTGGCAGATTTCAGAAATTCCCTACAGAGTACTCTGAGAAATACTGGATGAGCAAATTAGTGTAACTAAGGATGTGATTTTTTTTTTTTTTTTTTAGCTAAGATACAAAATTTGAATTGCTTAGACATAGTAAGGCCTTGCTAAGTTTAATTCTGGTAGCTACCCAAAAAAAAACAAAGTCTAAATCAACCCTGTTGGAAGCAGTAAGTATAGTAAAAGAGATAAAAGAACTGGAAGTGGGATCCTTAGAAAAGGGTAGGAAAAATGACACAGAAAAAATGGGAATTATAGGAACAAGACATGCAGAATAATGTTTTGGAGGAGGAATGAGGTTTAAGGGAAGGAAGGAATTGAATGAGCTGTGTAATGCTGTATTGCAAATGTTTGTACAGAAGACTGTATGGGATGTGTAATGTTTGTAACTAAGAATATGTGAATATGATTTTTTTTTTTATTTATATAATTGTATGAGTGCCTGTCCCATAAGTGATAATTAAATAAAAATGATTTTAAAAGACTTGGAAAAACTGTTGCAAAATGTTTGACTGTACCAAAATACCATTTTCTGGTTTTATAAAGTACAAATTAATACCAACAGGAAATAAAAGTAAACTTTTCTCAATTTACCATACCATTTGTATATCCTTGAACTCGAGTCCTTTATTTTCCTTGGCAGTAGCTCTAAATATAAAGCAAATAAAAGGAAAAGAGGATTACCCCTCCCTGGTTCCTTTGTTCAAACTCAGTGTGTTGGAGAGGAACCTTCACATATTTATTGTCTTCGATTCTTCATGTATTCTCCTAATTAACCATAATATTCTTTCAGGGACCACAAATGCTACCTTTGCCCAATTCATAAAATTTCATATGCTTTTTCTTATTTTCATTTTGTTGGTGCATGATCTGAAATGGTTATTGGATGTGTGTCAGAGGTTTCATTTAAACAAATACTCACTGGTGAAATATAATTTATTTATAGTCTAGCCTAGTTGTTGTGCCTTGAGGAGCAATATATAATTATATCTGAACCGCTACTACTGAATTCACATCTTTCATAACAAATATTCTCATACATTTCTTCAGAAATCTGTCTAGTTTTAGGTGGAATATAATACTTGCCAGCATAATTTTCCTTCCCTACTAGTAACATCTTTTTAGCACAAATCTACTGTTATTGTCTTGTTTTTTTTTCCTTCTTCTAACACCATGGGAGCACCTCTATCAGTCATTATTATTACTACCATTTTCCTTTGTCTGTGATATTGTACAAAATCTCACCCTTAAATCCTTTGTTTGTCAGGTTCACATGCTCATTTCTGTCTAAACATGTTACTGGCCGGAGTGCTGTTCGCACTCTATACTTCTTAAAGTAATTCAGTGCTCTTTGTTTTTTTGTCTGTACCTGCAGGGCAGTTTACATTCCATGTGACAGAGTAGCCTTTATACTAGAAAGCTATTTTTCCCACCTATTCTACATGACAGTTCTACTTAATGCATATTTCAAACTTTAAGCGTACATGCACACACTAAAGTTTGGCAGACTGATATCTTATGTAGTTGATTCTTCTCATTTCTGTTTGAAAATGTATCACATTTTCAGTAATTTTTGTTTCAGTGAAAACAATAAGAAATACAGATTTTCAGAACCCCATACCCTTTTTAACTTGCAACAAACATACAAAAACAATCTTCATTTTAAAAAGATGTGTAACCTCTGTCTCCCCATAAGAACAATTGCCTCAAATTGATGTCTGCTCCCACGGGCATTATGCATTCTAAAATTAAGGTTATCTATGCTAAAGCTCATGTTAGTCTGTGTTCCCATTTATACTAATCATTCTCTGTTATTTTGTTGTCTCTTTTCTCCTCCCAGATGTGAAAAAATAACTTGCATGCTTTCAGTAAACATTAACTTTTAAGAAAAAAGTGCACTAGCTGTCTTTAAGAAAGTAAACTAGATTGTGCAGTTACACACACACACACACACACACACACACACACACACACACACACACACACACACACACATTAAAGAACTAAGGATTCTGGAGTGGCAACTGTTTGTACAATGTACACACTTTTCTCTGAACTGCTTGTCCATTGTAATTTGTCAGATACACTATGCCTTGTACTTTTCACTCAACCAAAAGTGTTCAGACCTCTCATGATTATTTGCACCTGCAGACTGTTTCTTTCCAGATAAAAACAATTGGTAATAAAAACTGGCTACAGCATTTGCTGATACATGAAAGAATCCTTGGAAATTTCACACTGAACAGACTGTTCATGCCCCTTATGATGAAATGTTTGCACCTGTAGATTTCTTGTCTCCAACTGAAATCCTTTGCTAATAGAAAAAATGACTTTTTCTGTCACTCAAAGGTTCATAGGTTCATACTAGGCTAGCTGCCCTAGGGCATTTATAAGCCTAGCCAGAGTGTGTTTGGCTTTCGCCACCCATTTTAAATTAATTTCGCTATGCCCTTTTTCGAGGTTAGTATACTGTGCCTCTGTCTAACAGTGACACAGAAGTGATACCCGGGGTAAACCTATGATCTCCCATCCACTCATCAAGATTCCTCTTGAAGAGAGTCAATGAGGGACTCTGCCTAACCTGGACTAGGATTTTATTCCAGAGTGAAGGGAGCCTCTGGGTTATGAATCTGTCCCTCCAGCATGTCCTATTTATTTCAGTGCTGAGGTTCAAGTCTCTCGAGCGTGTAGCTCAATGGGATTTGGATTTTCTGAGGTGCAGCATGTCCATTAATTCCGGGTTGGACATGGCTTTATACGTCAGGCACAGATCACCTTTGAGCAGGCAGTATGCCACTGAGTAGAGCTGGAGTTTCTTTAACCGGGCAGCATATGGCATCTGTTTGAGCCCTTTGATCCTCTTGGTGAGGTACTTTTGGGGTCTTTCCAGTTGCTGCAGGTGTCTGGTAAGGTACATCCCAAAAGGGGCATTGTACTCAATTATGGGCCTGATGAGGGATGAGTAAAGAGGCACGATGACCTCCCCTGATCTAGATGTGAATCCTTTCATGATTAGGTGGGCTATATAAAATGTTTTTCTAACCACTTTGGCCACGTGGTTGTCAAATGAGAGATTGCTATCAACTTGGGTCCCCAGGTCCCTAATTACTTCTTCTGTACTTAATGGATTACCACCTATGTGGTCATTTGTGGGCACTTTGTTTTTGCCAAAGGGGATGACTATGCACTTTTTGGCGTTTAGCTTGAGGCCATGGCTCTGGCACCAGTTGTCTGTTTCTATGAGGCCCTTTTGGAGGATGCTTGTGTCAGCTGGAGAGTCTATTATGGTGCCCAGTTTGCAGTCATCTGCGAACTTGGTCAGCCACAGTCCTTCCGTGTTGGCCTGTACCTCCGAGAAATATATACCGAACAAGAGAGGTCCCAGGACTGAGCCTTGTGGGACGCCACTTGTAACTGGTTTGGAGTCCGACATGGCTCCAGCAATTCTAACCATGTGGGTTCTGTCCTTGAGCCAATTTGCAACCCATCTAGTGACATAGGGGTTTATATTTAAGCTGGTGAGCTTATCTATAATTCCCGAGTGGGGTATTGTATCGAAGGCTTTTGCGAGGTCCAGGTAGGCTGTGTGGACCACCTTCCCCTCGTCAATGGCCTTGGTGACTGTTTCAAAGAAATCAACCAGGTTTAAGAGGCAGGATCTGCCCTTAACAAAGCCGAACTGGGTAGGATCCAGTGTCTGTAGGTCCCCAATATCTTTATTTATGAGGTCCATGATGATCCTTTCCATAGCTTTGCAGACCAAGCTAGTCAGGCTTATGGGGCGATAGTTTCCAGGATCCGTTGAGGCACCACCTTTGTGGAGAGGGACCACTGTTGCTGTATGCCACTCTTTGGGTACATATCCTGTAGTAAGGCTGAGATTGAACAGTAGTTTTATGTTTGGGTTTAGCTCTTCTTGGAGTTCATGTAGGACGCAGCCCGGGACACCGTCTGGTCCCATTGATGCTGTGTTTTTTGCTTTGGAGAGGGCAGCTCTTACCTGAGCATCTAAGATGTCAGGGGGGCAGCACTCTGCTGGGATAGATATTTGCCCTTTTGGTGGGGAGAGGGGGGAGAAGTTTGCGCTGAACCTGTCAGCTAGGATATTGGCAATGTCTGTGGGTTCGGTGTATTTTTTGTCATTTTGGACTAATTCTGAGCATATCTGGGAATTTCCCACCCAGGTTCCTAACATAACTAAAGAAAGCCTTGTGATTATCCTTAGTGTCCTGTGCAATTTTTCTCTCGAAGCTGGCCTTAGACGATTTTATGAGCGCCCGTAGTTTTTTTGCTAATACTGATCAGAGATGCCTTCCTTTTTTGGGATTTTGCTCTATCATGTAGTAGCTTCCTCCTTCTATTGTATAGTTTGTTTATGGCTGGGATCCACCAGACAGGACGTCTGCCTTTGGAGGATTGGGTCTTGGTTTTATTTGGGATTACATGATCCATGCATTCCTGAAGGTGTTCATAGAATGCATTTATAAAGGATTCTGCGGTCTGGGCTGTATTTTCCACAGGCCTGGGGGCTTTGAAGGATTCCACCTCAGTTTTGAGGAGTGTGAAATTTGCTTTAGAGAAGTTTTTCACAATGGTTTTCAGGGCAGGGGATGGAGTCGGGATGTGAATATCCAGTGAGATTAGTTTATGGTCTGATCTTACCAGTGAGGGATACACTTCTGGTCTGGAGTATAGAGTCCCCATGTTGGTGATGATCAGGTCCAGTATGTTTTCCTCTCTTGTTGGAGTGGTAACAAGTTGTTCCATAGCATTTGAGTTTATAAATTCTAGGAACCTTTGGGCTAGGATGTTGGAGCTAGAGTAATGCTCCCAGTCTATGTTTGGGTAGTTGACGTCACCCAATATAATGGTGTTTGGAGAGACCTTCATATTTTCCAGTGTTCTCAGGAAGGCCGAGTGGAGTTCCTGGGTTTGCGAGGGTGGTCTGTAGCAGGCTATAAACTGGAAGGCAGTTTTACCCACTGTTAGTTGCACATGGATAGTCTCTGATGCTTTGTGCTGTGCCACCAACCTGGAAGTGTGGGTATCTTTGACGAATATTGATACTCCCCCTCCTTTTGTGGTTCGGTCCAAGTTTGGGGGCTGAAAAGCATGGTATGAGGTATAACCTGGTAGTGCCGGGGTGAGGTCGGGAGCCTTGAACCAGGTTTCTGTTACTGCACAGATATCGACGTTCTCCATGCTAAGGAGAGTTTTGAGTGGGTGCATCTTGAGGTTTAGACTTCTGGCATTGAGTAGCATTACTCTTAGTTTCTTATCCCTTGTGATACCTATGGAGGTGGTTTGTCTTTTGAGCCTTGCCTAAAAAAGGCACTATGGGGGTAGCAAGTGCCTTTGCCAATGTCCGAAAGCCCAGGGGTGACCGGTGCAAGCCGTCCCTAGTGAAGCATCGTGGCTTGTCGAGCATGTCATCCCAGGCTGACAGGCATTGGATCCCCTTTGAATGACACCAATACTTAAGCCAATTGTTGAAATTGATCATCTTGTCTTCATATTGTGGCATCATTCTTGGTGATGCATGCTCAGAGAGATCCTCTATGTCTCTCTTCATGTAGTCCAGGGAGGTACGTCTCAGGTCATTCACACTAGTATGGACAATGACTGAGTCATATTTGTACTTGCCTTGGAGTGACCTGAGTGCTTGTGTTATGTGTCGGATCCTAGCACCCGACAGGCAGCTCACCGTCACCTTCTCCTTGTTCAGCCTGGTGAGCTGGACGTCAGTGTGCCTGACAATAGAGTCACCTATTACAAGTGTATCAGGTGTGTTGTTTAGCCTTAAGGGCTGTGACTGTTCTGCACACTGGCTTTGTGAGCTATGTGTTGCACATGTTTTATTTTGTGGTAGCGGTTGCTTGGGTGTCTGCTTTGGAGGTCTCTGCTGCTTAGGCAGATTTTTATTTAGAGCCTCCGAGTATGTTTTTGTGTGTTTATATGTTTAGTTTGCTGTCGTGGTAGGTCTTTGTGAGACTGGAATTGTAGTGAGTGTGGTTTGCTTCTCCTCCTGACTGGTTTCGCCAGTACTGAGTTGAGAGAGTTTATCCTCCAGTATGGCTATATGGTTGCATCTCTCACATGTGTTGGAATTTGTTGGGAGGAGGAGAGGGTTGTCTGTGTACATGAGGCAGTTGTAACATTGCCTCAAGATTCCCAGATTCACCAGCTGGACCGGGGAGAAGATTGACAACTGACCTTTTTACATGCTAGAATAGTATTGGGAATTCCTTTATAATTGAAAAAAAAGGGCCAATGGGGAACAAGGTACTCAAGTTGAGTTTGTGAGGGTGTAGTGCTTTTAATTTTTTAGTGCTGACTTATATAATTGCTTTAGTGAGCAAGTGCCAGCTAACTTAAATGCAATGTGTTACAGCTAACTTAAATGCGAAAACGACAAACAGTAACTTTCTTTCAAGTGAAACAAGGAAATAAGTACAGTAAGCAATGCAGATATCACTAGGGATCCACAGAAGCACTGAAAAGCCTCGTTTTAGGTGGAATTAGCGTTTCGGGGAAATAACAAGCAAACAAACAACAAGCATACAAACAAAGCTAGATTCAGCAGGCCTGGATCTAGTCTATGCTACAGCAAACAAGGTGTACTAATTTCAGTAAGAAACATTTCAAATATGCAGGCACTATAAGCCTTTAACCAGAAATTCCCAGCTCAGAAGGGCAGAGTCCAGCCACTCCCACAAGAGTGCAGACCACGAACCCTTTTAATGTAAAACAACTGGCCTGAAGCCCAAGTGCTTAAACCAGAATTAATACACTTTTAGAATAACAGACACTGAGCCCTCAATCAGCAGTTCCCAACTTAGAAGGATGTAAGCTACCTGTCCTGCCACCACAGTGCAGGCCACAAACCTTCCTAATGTAAAACAACTGGTTTGAAGCCCAAGTGCTTAATCCAAAAGACTTAGAATGATAGCTACACTTTAATCAAGTTACTACCAAGCAGTAATAAATACAATTTAATACTTTAAAGAATGCCTGGATTAGTGCTCAAGTTATACAAACAAAGCCAGATTCAGCAGACCTGGATCTAGTCTTTGCTACAGCAAACAAGGTGTACCAATTTCAGTAAGAAGCAGTTCAAATATGCAGGCACTATAAGCCTTTAACCAGAAATTCCCAGCTCAGAAGGGCAGAGTCCAGCCTCTCCTCCCACAAGAGTGCAGACCACGAACCCTTTTAATGTAAAATAACTGGCCTGAAGCCCAAGTGCTTAAACCAGAATTAATACACTTTTAGAATAACAGACACTGAGCCCTCAATCAGCAGTTCCCAACTTAGAAGGATGGAAGCTACCTGTTCTGCCACTACAGTGCAGACCACAAACCTTCTTAATGTAAAACAACTGGTCTGAAGCCCAAGTGCTTAAACTTAAAAGGCTTAGAATGAGTTACACCAAGCAGTAATAAATACAATTGAGTACTTTTAAGATGACGCAAAAGCAAAATAAAGTAGGAAGAAACACAAATACAGTAAAAGCAGATTTTTTTTTTTTTTTTTTTTTGAGTGAGCAAATGAGATGGGCCCAGGAGTTACAGGACAGAAACAAGTGCAAATGTAGGCCTTCAAATCAGAAAGTTGAGAGAGATGGAAGACCGCCCAAACGGCCAATAACTACAAATTCTGGACCAGAACCACTCCTTATGTGGTAGACAGGTTACCTAGTGCTTACCACTCCCACTGATAAGCTAGAAGGCTTCCCTCCAACACAGAAAGGCTTGGCGGGCTCAGAAGCTTACAAATAGTCCTGGATACAGCAAATCTGTATCTGGAACACTAATTACAGGAACAGTAGGAAACAGACTTACAATTTTTTTTTTCAGAAAAGTAGCAAAAACAGTAGTAAAAACAATTCACATGCAGTGCAACCTGGCACACTTGAGTATGTAGCAATATTAGTCCACACACAGTTTGAAAAAATGTAATTAAATTAAAAAAGGACTAAAAGCAAGTGCAGAAAGGGTTTATTAGGTAGAATGCGGTAAAGAGATGGGACTTGGGGGAGTGTCGTAGATCAAATCTACAGTGGGGTGGGCACTGCAAAAGCCACCAAATTTAAACTACAACCAAGAACAGGGAGGGGGGTGGGGAAGACAGTTTCAACAAAGATATGAGGAATCAGAGTGCAAATTATAAAACCAAAAAATATACACTGATCTCTGTATATTTGCAGAACAGTAAGACAACAGATATATAAGCAACAATTTAGCTCTATAATACAGAATAATACAGAAAAATATACTCAGATCTATATATTTGCAGATAGTCTTGTAAGGCTGTCTCTCAACACACAGGTTCCACTCGAGCATTTTCCTTTAGAACATTGGTGAAGGTTTCACTGGCATAGTGTCTCTTTGGGATTTCTTATTTGTAGAAGAATGAGAAGCAGAATCCCCTTCAGCTTGCTGGCTCACTCTTTAATGTTTTTTCTCCTTGGTCTGTTCTGCATCCAAAATGTCTGATTCTCCAGGAACAAAAATCATTCTGAAGACAGATAAATATAGCAGCTTGAATCTCACATCTTTCTCCTGACATTTAATAATTGCCGGGATAAACTTGCGTTTTTTTTGGAATATGGTGAATAATCATTTTCACCCAACACTGCTCTCCCTAGTTTTTAACACCTTTCCCATCTCCCACAGTTTTGTCAGGAACAATTCTTTCTGCCTGTAAAAATGCATCTTTTTTAATGTAGGTATCTGTTGCTTTGTCATGACCTCAGAGTGTTTTTTCCTGGCTATACTACTCAGAGACAGCTCCACGTGGTTCTGCAGAGTGGTCCTAGCTACAGAGAACTGAGAAAAGCGACTACTTTCCTGATTTAAGTATTTTTTTCTGTTTTTTACTTGGAATACCTTCTCTTGCTTATTTTGAACAAGCTTATACTGTTTTTTTAACTGTTTGCTGCATTATATAGTATCTGCACTTAAAATTTTACCTGGTCGAAAATTGATCGAAAATCTGTTTGTTTAATTTAACTGTTGAGGCTGCCCACTAAAGTGTGCTAGCCTGTGTAACTGATTTATTACTGCCTTCTGTATTTTTGTGTGTTTTATATCTAAAAACAAAAAAAACAAAAAAATAATCCTTGTTTTCCCGCCTCTCCTCGACTAGTTTAGACCAGTTTACAGGCTTTGCTGTATTCTGGGCTGTGGTGTAGTTCCTGTGTTGTCCATTACCTTACTTGGATAGAAGGAAGTTTCTTTGCTCACCAGTGGGAGTGGGGAGCCTTGAGCAGCCTATCTGTCCCTGAAGGAGTGACCTCAGCACAAGAGCTGTAGTAATTGGTTGTTTTGGACCATTTCTAGCTCTTTTGAAGTTCCCTGTTTAAAATCCGCATTTGCGCGGCTTTGTGCGATTGTGTGCATAACAGGGTGAAACTTTTTCTGGCTCCGCCAAGTCTGCTCTTCAAATTTTCCCTTAGAAAGCTCTACTCTTAGAATAACCAGTCTACTCGTTATATTATAAGCATAGCACTTGTTCTCAAGCTTCTCTTCTAAGTAAGCACGCTCAAACTTAAGTAGCACTACATCCACCTACCACCCCAACCACTTCCCTTAAAGGCACAGCACTCTCTTATAATATTCTAGCATGTCGAGTGGTAGATTGCTAGCATCTTCTCCTGTTCAGCTGGTTAATCTGGGAATCTTAAGACAATGCTATAATTGTCTCATGTACACAGACAACCCTCTCCTCCTCCCAACAAACACAAATACATGTGAGAGATGCAACTATATAGCCAAACTGGAGGCTGAACTCTCTCAACTCAGGACTGGCAAGACCAGACAGGAGGAGAAGGTAACCACACACACAACAAACACAGTCACACATAGACCTACCCCAACTGCAAATCAAGCACATAATAACACAAAAACATACTCTGAGGTTCTATTAAAAAACTTACCCAAACAACAGAGGCTCCCAAAGCAGACACCCAAAAATCCACCACCTCAAAACATAACACATGCAACACATACTTCAATAAATCGGTGTGTCAATAAATCACAGCCCTTGGGGCCAAACACTATGCCTGATACACTAGTGATAGGTGACTCTATAGTCAGACACACTGACGTCCCACTTACCAGGCTGAGCAAGGAGAGGGTAACGGTTAGCTGCCTATCGGGGGCTAGGATCCACCATATAACACAAGCACTCAGGTCACTCAAAAGCACGTACAAATATGACTCCGTCATTGTCCATGCCGGCGTGAATGACCTGAGGCGTACCTCCTTGGACTACATGAAAAGAGACATAGAGGAGCTCTCTGATTATGTAGCCCAGGTTGGTATGACCCTGACCAGCATCTTGCCCTCACCAAGAATGATGCCACAATACAAAGACAAGATGATCAGCTTTAATAATTGGCTCAATTACTGGTGTCATTCTAGGGGGATCCACTGTCTGTCTGCTTGGGATGACATGCTGGACAAGCCACGCTGCTTCGCAAGGGACGGCTTGCACCTGTCACCACTGGGCTTCCGGATATTGGCTAAGGCTCTTGCCACCCCCATAGTGCCTTTTTTAGGCAAGGCTCAAAAGACAAACCCACCTCCTTCGGAAACAAAAATGGAAAAAATGAAGGGTAATGCTGCTGAATGCCAGAAGTCTAAATCTCAAGATGCAGGCTCTCGAAGCACTCCTCAGTATGGAGAACATAGATGTCTGCGCTGTAACCGAAACCTGGTTCAAGGCTCCTGACAGCACCCCAGTGCTACCAGGCTTTACCTCGTATCATGGTTTTCGGCCCCAAAACCCGGGCCGAACCACAAAGGGAGGGGGAGTGTCCATATTCATCAAGGATACCCACACCTCCAGGTTAGTGGCAACTCATGAAGCATCGGAGACCATCCAGGTGCAGCTAACCATACGCAAAACTGCTATACAACTGGTTGCATGTTACAGACCACCCTCCCAATCTCAAGAACCCCACTCAGCCTTCCTGAAGACATTGGAAGATATGAATGTCTCACCAAATACCATCATATTGGGAGACTTCAACTACCCTAACATAGACTGGGTGCACTATTCTAGCCCTAACACCCTAGCCCAAAGGTTCCTGGAATTCATAAACTCAAATGCAATGGAACCAGCTAATCACCTCTCCCACAAGGGGGGATAATATACTAGACCTGATCATCACAAACATGGGGACAAAATGCTCCACACCAGAAGTATTCCCATCACTGGTGAGATCTGACCACAAACTAATCACCCTGGATATACATTTACCACCTCTACCGCCAGCACAAAAGACTACAGTGAGAAACTTCTCAAAAGCCGACTTTACACTTCTCAAGACTGAGATGGTATCATTTAAGCCCACAGGGCCAATGGAAACCACATCCCACAATGCTGAATCCTACACAAATGCTTTCTACGGACATCTCCAAGAATTCATGGATCGTGCAATCCCAAATAAAACCAAGACCCTCTCCACCAAAGGAAAGCGTCCTGTCTGGTGGACCCTAGCCATAAACAAATTGTATAACAAAAGAAGGAAGCTACTGCAAGACAGAGCAAAATCCCATAAAGGGAAGGCATCTCTGATCAGCACTAGTAGAAAGCTACGTTCTCTCATAAAAACATCCAAGGCCAACTTTGAGAGAAAAATCGCCAAGGACACTAAAGATAACCACAAGGCATTCTTCAGTTATGTTAGAAACCTGGGCGGAAACCCTCAGATATGCTCAGAGTTAGTACACAACGACAAAAAAATTACCGAACCCACAGATATTGCCAACATTCTGACAGATAAGGTTCAGTGCAAATTTCTCCCCTCCCTCACCTCCAAAAAAAGAAATACTCATCCCAGCTGAATGTAACCTCCCTGTCATCTCTGATGTCCAGGTGAGAACCGCCCTCAGCAAAACAAAAAACACAACATCTATGGGACCTGATGGTATCCCCGGCTGCGTGATGCATGAACTCCAAGAGGAGCTAAACCCACATATAAAATTGTTATTTAACCTTAGCCTTACTACAGGATATGTACCTGAACACTGGCGTACAGCAACAGTGGTCCCACTCCACAAGGGAGGCTCCACTACAGACCCTGGGAACTACCGCCCCATAAGCTTAACCAGCCTGGTCTGCAAAGCTATGGAAAGAATTATTATGGAACTCATAAACAACAACATTGGGGACCTACAGACACTTGATCCCACCCAGTTCGGCTTTGTAAAGGGCAGATCCTGCCTTTTGAACCTGGTTGACTTTTTCGAAACAGTCACTAGAGCCATTGATGAGGGCAAGGCAGTCCATGCAGCCTACCTGGACTTGGCTAAAGCCTTCGACACAATACCCCACTCAGGGATCATAGATAAGCTAAACAGCTTAAATCTAAATCCATATGTCACAAGATGGGTTGCAAACTGGCTAAAGAACAGAACCCATAAAGTCAAAATTGCGGGAGCCATGTCAGACTCAAAGCCAGTCACAAGTGGTGTCCCACAGGGCTCTGTCCTGGGACCCCTCTTGTTCGGCGTTTACTTCTCAGATGTGAAAGCAAACATGGGAGGGTTGTGGCTGACAAAGTTCACAGATGACTGCAAACTAGGCACCATAGTCGATACACCAGCTGACACATACATCCTACAGAAAGGCCTCACCGAAACGGACAACTGGTGCCGGAATCATGGCCTTAAACTGAATGCCAAGAAATGTATAGTCATCCCCTTTGGGAAAAACAAAGTACCCACAAATTATCACATAGACAGTAACCCACTGAGTACGGAAAAAGTAATCCGAGACCTGGGGACCCAAGTTGATAGTGACCTCTCATTTGACACCCACGTTGCCAAAGTGGTTAGAAAGACTTTCTACCTTGCCCACCTTATCATGAAGGGGTTCACATCCAGATCAAAGGAGGTCATCGTGCCCCTGTACTCCTCCCTTATCAGGCCCATGATTGAGTACAATGCCCCATTTGGTATGTACTTCACCCGGCACTTACAACAGCTGGAGAGACCCCAGAAGTACCTCACCAAGAGGATCAAGTGTCTCCCATATGTCATATGCTGCCAGGCTAAAGAAACTCCAGCTCTATTCAGTAGCATACCGCCTGCTCAGAGGTGATCTGTGCCTGACGTACAAGGCCATGTCCAACCAGGAATTGATGGACATGCTCCACCTCAAAAAATCCAAATCCATAAGGACCACGAGAGCCAAAGATTTAAACCTCAGTACAAACATGAATAGAACATGCTGGAGGGACAGATTCATAACTCAGAGGCTTCCCATACTCTGGAACAGAATCCCAGTTCATGTTAGGCAGAGCCCCTCACTGACTCTCTTCAAGAGAAATCTTGACGAGTGTATGGGAGATCGTAGGTTTACCCCAGGGGTCATCCCTGTGTCGCTACTTGACAGAGGCACAGTAAACTAATTTTAATAAGTAAGGGGGTCTTCAATGTGTCACTACTAGACAAAGGCACAGTATTCTAAATTTATTCTGTACACCTTAGTACCGCTACATGGGGTGGCGAAAGCCACATCTCCATGGCTAGGCTTGCAAATGCCCCAGGGCAAATAGCCTAGTACTAAACTATGAAACTATGAAACTATGACCAGATTTGGAGCATACAGATGATGTTCCATCTTTGCTACCTACCCTGTTTTGAATACCAGTCCAGCTGCTTATTTGCACTTGCTTATATTTAAGTTTAATTTGTATCTGCAAGGCTGTCTCTCAACACACAGGTTCCACTTCAAATGCAGGCTGCTGCTTTTAAGTCAAATTAAGGGAACCTTGAGTTAACAACACGCAAGTTATAGAAACCAAAATGAGAGGGGGTGGGGAAGACAGTTTCAACAGAGATGTGAGGAATCAGAGTGCAAATTATAAAACCAAAAAAATATATACTGATCTCTGTATATTTGCAGAACAGTAAGACAAGAGATATCTAAGCAACAATTTAGCTCTATAATACAGAATAATACAGAAAGTTATGCTCAGCTCTATATATTTGCAGATAGTCTTGTAAGGCTGTCTCTCAACACACAGGTTCCACTCAAGCATTTTCCTTTAGAACAATGGTGAAGGTTTCACTGGCATAGTCTCTCTGTGGGATTTCTTATTTGTAGAAGAATGAGAAGCAGCTTGCTGGCTCACTCTTTAATGTTTTTTCTCCTTAGTCTGTTGTGCATCCAAAATGTCTGATTCTCCAGGAACAAAAATCATTCTGAAGACAGATGAATATAGCAGCTTGAATCTCACATCTTTCTCCTGACATTTAATAATTGCCGGGATAAACTTGCGTTTTTTTTTTTTTTTTTTTTGGAATATGGTGAATAATCATTTTCACCCAACACTGCTCTCCCCAGTTTTTAACACCTTTCCCATCTTCCACAGTTTTGTCAGGAACAACTCTTTCTGCCTGTAAAAATGCATCTTTTCTAATGTAGGTATCTGTTGCTTTGTCATGACCAGATTTGGAGCATACATATGATGTTCCATCTTTGCTACCTACCCTGTTTTGAATACCAGTCCAGCTGCTTATTTGTACTTGCATACATTTAAGTTTAATTTGTATCTGCACTCTGTCTTCTTTTTTTTTTTTTGAAACAGCTCTTCTTGAGGAGGCTCATGCTCAGACATCATTTTCTTCATTTTAACCACTAATTTTTGCAGTTTTATCTGTTAATCTGAATGTATACTAAATGCTGTTTCTACTTTGTCTAGCTTTTTGTTATATGACATTATGTCTTCATTCAGCCTTTCACTTATTTTATACGACTCTGAGTGCATTTGTTTTGTTTTTCTTCTAAATTGCTGGAAGCCATCTCCATTACTCAAGCTGAAATTTGAAGTGCTTTTCCTGACAGTTGCTAGATTTTTTTTCTGCGCCAGAGTATTTTCTGCATTGCTTTCTCCAGATTTCTTTTTCGCTGGCATTCAGGCAGTGTAATTACTTGCTAGTAGCTAAATGTCAGACAGACTCATTATCTTTACTGGCTTTTTTCCACAGTTTCATTTTTCACACTAGGAGAGCTGTAATCAGTGTGCTACTGTCTTGGCTATCACTAAGGTCTGCAATTGAGTTACATTTTCTATAACATTATTATTTGTGCATTACTGTTGTAAATGTAGATCAGTACCTTCTATTTTTTCTTATCAAGTAGCCTATTAGTATCAGATTAAGAAGGGATAACTCTCAGCACAGCCAAAAAGATGTTGGCAGTAATCAATACTTTAAAGGCCTTAAATCATCTCTGGTTTCCAGGAACTCTGCAAGTCATCACAGACCAATACCACAGTGATGTGAACAAACAAGGACATGCTAGAACTTGTCCCCTTTCCAGACTTGCTGTGATCGCCTGGGAGGTAGCCACTCAACTCATTTTAACTCTGTATTTTTCAGATATCCGGTCTGAGCAAAACATTCTTAGACAGGCTGAGCAGGATAAGGACAGACCCTTCCAAATGGAAACTATACTTGAGGGCTTCCAGAATTTGAATCAACTGTGAGGAGCACCTCAAGTAGATCAGTGTACTTATTTTTTAACTGTTTTGAAACTAAAAGGATTTCTTGTAACCAGTCCTGGAAAACAGATGCTTTTCCATTCTCATGGACTGGAATGTTTCTGTATGTTTTTCCAGCATTTCTACTGATACACAGGATTATTCTAAAGATTCTGAGGGACTTTCAAAGACAGTAGTGGTGCTGACTCCTTTTTGGACAAATCAACAGTGGTTTCTTTACAGGTTGGTCTAGGACAATTAGCACAAACTTCCCCACAGACTGAATTTAGTTATTCAAGAGTGATAGAGTTTTGCTGCCTTTAAGCACTTTTTCTGAGGACCTGCAACAGGTATTAAAATGGGTGAAAACCTACTGCTAGAAAATTGTATTTGTGCAAGTGGAAAAGATTTTCTAGTTAAAAAAAAATCTTTTTGGTACCACTCTAAGAACCAAGATCCATTAAAGGAGTGGTTGCTTCTGGTTTTAGAGTTCACAAAGTTCAAGTTAATGACCTTTGAGGTGTGTTAATAAGCCTAGTCATCCAACCAAACCCTGATTTGTCCCAGAGTACCTTGGATGCCTAAATGGTGGGGTATGTTAGCTGGGCATTCATTTACTTACAACTGACCTTTGTCCATCAAAGGCATGGGGGCCAGATCAGGGGTGAATTTCCGAT
Organism: Protopterus annectens; assembly: GCF_019279795.1. Lineage (NCBI taxonomy): Eukaryota > Metazoa > Chordata > Ceratodontiformes > Protopteridae > Protopterus > Protopterus annectens. Next base: position 770,406,841 of record NC_056745.1, on the reverse strand, counting down.
TTCCCATCCAGTGATTAAGGTTTCATATAAAAAGGGTCAGGGATGAACTCTGCTTCATCTGGATTGGCGGAGGGGGCTTTAAGATGCACATTGATCGATCCAGCATGTTCTGAATGTTGCAGGCAAAGTTCAGGTCCTTGGAGCTAGTGTTTCTGTTGCTGTTTGTTTTGTGGATATGAGGATGCCATATATGCCAGGCATAGATCACCTGTCAGTATTCTGTAGGAGACTGTGTTAGGGCCTTAACGCAGTGTGTGTTGGACAGAGTGTTCATACCCTGGATTCTTCTGGTGAGAAATCTTTGAGGGCATTCCAACATTTGCAAGTGCCTGGTTAGGTACATGCCAAAGGAGGAATTGTAGTTGATGGATCTGGTAAAGCCTGACTAGAGTGTTACTTATAACTTCCTTGGACCTGAATACCATACCATTGTGTTGGGTGACAGAGTGATTTTCTTACTATATTAGCTACATGTTTGAAGGCCAGATTACTATCTAAATGTGTTACCAGATCCTTAACTACTAGGTCAACTCCTAAGCGTGTTTTATCAATGGAGTATTTAGCTTGGGTGGACACTTTCCCAAAGACCACTATGATGCATTTTTCTGATTTCAGTTTTGGTCCATGGCTATGGCACAAGTCATTCGTTTGTGTTAGATCCTCTTATGTTGTTCATCCGTCATTGTCGACGATGACCAAAGACATCACATCAAGAAGGTTGACTGAGTACGGTGTGTCCGTCTGTGGCTGATTAGTCTGATGTAGGCTTGTAAAGCTCTGCCATACGTTGGGCACAAGTGGTCTTTTGACTTGGTTGGCAATGAGTTGGCTGTAGATTTACGCAGCTCACGCTTCCTTTGTGCCTTTACGGTCCTGCTGTGCTCGTAGGAGGTAGCACCTTTCTTGATGCAGCTTCGCCAGGCGGGTCGGTCTTGCCGTAGGGTTTCCCAGGAGTCCGGGTCAATGCCAAAGCTCTTCAGAGAGACTTTCATTGTGTCCTTGAAGTGCTTTTTCTGCCCACCTTGTGTGCGTTTGCCTCCTGCAAGTTCACCATAAAACAGTCTCTTGGGGAGGCGTGTGTTTGGCATACGTACAAGGTGGCCTGCCCACCTGACTTGAGCTCTCCTCAGCATGGTGTAGATATTTGGCAGTCCAACTTGAGAGAGGACAACTGTGTCTGGAACTTTGTCCTGCCAGGTAATTTTTAGCAGCCTTCTTAAGCAGTTCATATGGAAGTGATTCAACTTTTTGGCATGATGCTAATACACGGTCCATGTATAGGCATACAGTAGTGTGGGCAGTGTGACTGCCTTGTACACCTTCAACTTCAATCTAGAGCCTCTTATAGAATGTTGGTGTCATGGGGTATCTATGATAGCTCACAATTTACAGTCAGATGCACACTTGAATTTGTGTGCATTATTATCCTCTGGTCTCTATTAATTTTCTGTCAAGATGCATCTTTCACCCATTTCTGCTTGTCTGCCCTTATAATCCCCTTTCTTCATGTCCTCAAGTCATGCAGTTTTTGAAAGAGGTTTTACATACCCTTCCACTTTGGAAACGGGTATCTCCTCCTTGAAGTCTTGAACTCTTAATTTTCTGCTTGAAAAATTAACACTGCTTTCTTTTGAAGCAGATCCTCTGCCTGACTTTCGGTTCTTGACATCGGAAAACTGTGCTACTCATTGCTGTGACTTCTGCAAGAAGTGTATCAGAGTTTACAGGCTCTGATGGTTCACTAAGAACTTCATCAGAACAATAAAATCTCAAAGGTGACTCTTGTGTACCCCTCGGTATGTGTCACATGATTATACATATCCAATAATACAATACCAAAAATACAACAAATACATTACCTCATCAGATACTGTTGAGAAATGATACAAACATATATATATATATATATATATATATATATATATATATATATATATATATATAGATTATTTAAAACATTTATAAAAAAAAAGGAAAATAGTGTAAAAACATGACCTATATTCCTAATGGACACCACAAAACTTAAATTTTAGTAAAGAAGTAATAGAGCAGGAATCATTAAGCCCTGGATAATTAGTGGCATCAAGTATTAACTGACACTTAAGTTCATTTTTGTCCAGGTGTTCATCAATTATCCACCCTTGTGGATCTTTTGTAACCTGCTCAACTATAAGAAAGTTAAAACTGTGTGCACCATATTTCTTAATGTGCCCGTATAAAGCATTAGTAGTTTTTTTTATTTTTTATATCCAAAATATGCTCATATATATGCCTTTTAAACTGCCTGCTGGTTTTTCCAGTATAAAATACAAGACAGTGATTACATTGAGCTAAATAAACCACGTTTGATGTATAACAAGTAAAGTAACCTATAATATTATATACCTTGTCCTTGATGGAAAAACTGTCACCTGTATTAATGTAACAACAAGAACTACCACACTTTTTAGTGCCAAATGGCATACTTCCCTTCTTCATCACACCCTTATACTTTCTTTCCATAACAGTTTTTAAAGATTTATCCTTTTTGTATGTCACTAATCGTTTTTCACCCACTTTCTCAACTAAAATCAACATCTCTCATGAACAACTCCCAATTTTTATAAATACAATTAATAAATGGACTATCCAAGGTCTAGGTTGTAATGAAACCTCTAGAAGAACCATATTGGTTGTCCAAATTCTGTCCAGTCTCCCTATTAGTTGTGGATAAAATATTGCCTCCAGAACCCAAAATAGGTACATAAAAAACATTACTCCTTTTATAGGTTCATAGGTTCATACTAGGCTATCTGCCCTAGGGCATTTATAAGCCTAGCCAGAGTTGTGTGGCTTTCACCACCCCTTAGGTTGAAGAATACTATAACCTTTAGTTTGTCATGCCTTTGTCCAGCAGTGATATAGAGATGATCCCTGGGGTAAACCTACGATCTCCCATCCACTGGTCAAGATACCTCTTGAACAGAGCCAGTGAGGTGCTCTGTCTCACATGGACCGGGATTCTCTTCCACAGCATAGGGAGTCTCTGGGTGATGAATCTGTCCCTCCAGCACGTCCTATTTATATCCGTGTTGAGGTTTAAGTCTCTTGCTCTTGTGGCTCTGGTGGATTTGGATTTTTTGAGGTGGAGCATGTCCATTAATTCCGGGTTGGACATGGCCTTGTATGTCAGGCACAGGTCACCTCTGAGCAGACGGTATGCGACTGAATAGAGCTGGTGTTTCTTCAGTTGGGCAGCATATGGCATATTTTTGAGCCCCTTTATCCTTTTGGTGAGGAACTTTTGGGGTCTTTCCAATTGCTGCAGGTGTCGGGTAAGATACATTCCGAATGGGGAATTTTACTCAATCATTGGTCTGATAAGTGAAGAGTACAGGGGAACAATGACCTCCCTTGATCTGGATGTGAATCCCTTCATAATCAGGTGGGCAATGTAGAAGGTCCTCCTAACCACTTTGGCAATGTGAGTGTCAAAAGAAAGGTTACTGTCAACTTGGGTCCCCAGGTCCCTGTGCTTAATGGATTGCCACCTATGTGGTAACTTAGGGTTACCTTGTTTTTACCAAAGGGTATGACTATACATTTTTTGGCGTTTAGCTTAACGCCATGGCTCTGGCACCAGTTATCCGTTTCTATGAGACCTCTCTGAAGGATATCTGTGTCTGATGGATTTTCAACTATGGCGCCCAGTTTGCAGTCATCTGCAAACTTTGTCAGCCACAATCCTCCTATGTTTGCCTGCACTTCTGAAAAGTAGATGCCGAACAAGAGGGGGCCCAGGACTGAGCCCTGTGGGACACCGCTTGTGACCGGCTTGGACTCTGACATGGCACCAGCAACTCTAACCCTGTGGGTTCTGTCCTTGAGCCAGTTTGCAACCCATCTTGTGACATATCGTTTTACATTTAAGCTGGTGAGCTTTTCTATGATACCCGAGTGGGGTATTGTGTCGAAAGCTTTTGCAAGGTCAAGGTAGGCTGTGTGAACTGCCTTACCCTCATCAGTGGCCTTGGTGACTGTTTCAAAAAAGTCGACCAAGTTCAAGAGGCATGATCTGCCCTTGACAAAGCCGAATTGGGTAGGATCCAATGTCTGTTGGTCCCCTATGTCTTTATTTATGAGTTCCATTATGATCCTCTCCATAGCTTTGCAGACCAGGCTTGTTAAGCTTATGGGGCGGTAATTACCAGGGTCCGTAGATGCACCGCCTTTGTGGAGTGGGACCACAGTTGCCGTACGCCACTCTTTGGGTACATATCCTGTGGTAAGGCTAAGACTAAACAGCAGCCTTATGTGTGGGTTTAGTTCCTCATTGAGTTCGTGTAGCACACAGCCGGGAACACCATCCAGTCCCATTGATGCTGTGTTTTTAGCTTTAGAGAGAGCAGCTCTCACCTGGGCATTTGAGATGATTGGGAGGCTACACTCTGCTGGGATAGATATTTCTCCTTTTTGGGGGGGGGGGATTTTCACTGAACCTGTCTGCCAGTATGTTTGCAATGTCTGTGGGTTCAGTGATTTTTGTATCATTTTGGACTAATTCTGAGCATATCTGGGAGTTTCCACCCAGATTTCTAATATTGCTAAAGAAGGCCTTATGATTGTCTTTTGAGTCCTTGGCGATTTTTCTCTCAAAGTTGGCCTTGGATGATTTTATGAGTGATCGTAGTTTTTTACTAGTATTGATCAGAGATGTCTTCCCTTTTAGGGATTTTGCTCTATCTTGTAGTAGCTTTCTCCTCTTGTTGTAAAGTTTGTTTATGGCTGGGGTCCACCAGATCGGGTGCTTGCCTTTGGTGGAAAGGGTCTTGATTTTATTTGGGATTGCTTGATCCATGCAATTCTGGAGGTGCTCGTAGAAAGCATTTGTAAGGGATTCAGCAGCGTGGGTTGTGGTTTCCAATGGCTCAGGGGCCTTGAAGGATACCACACCAGTCTTAAGAAGTGTGAAGTTGGCTTTTGAGAAGTTCTTCACTGTGGTCTTTTTGGTTGGGGGTGGGGGCGGGATGTGGATCTCCAGTGAGATTAGTTTATGGTCTGATCTCACCAATGAGGGATATACTTCCAGTGTGGAGCATTTTGTCCCCATGTTTGTGATGATCAGGTCTAGTATATTTTCACCTCTTGTGGGAATGGTGACAAGTTGTTCCATAGCATTTGAGTTTATGAACTCCAGGAACCTTTGGACTAGGGTATTGGGGCTTGAGTAATGTTCCCAGTCTATGTTTGGGTAGTTAAAGTCACCCAATATGATGGTGTTTGGAGAGACATTTATACTCTCCAGTGTCTTCAGGAAGGCTGTGTGGGGTTCCTGAGTTTTAGTAACAACCTTATTTTTATATCCACTAAAAATTGTTCTGGATAACCTCTTTTCCGAAACATAAGACTGTATTACATTCAGAATAAAAAATGTCCATGTTAGAAATCATTCTAGCCAGTCAAACTAGCTGGCATTTTACCACTACTTTTTTTTTTGAAATCTCTGTTGCCAACTAGAGTAATGTAAATATGTGCTAGAGAAAGTAGGTTTCCTAAAAATATTAGAATAAAAACACTTATTAGACATGTCCTTACCAATCTCCACATCTAAAAAGGAGATTTTGGATTCATCATAATTGGAAGAAAATTTAAAAAAATACACAGTTATTAATATACACAATAAATTCTTCTAATTTTTCTTTTGTGTCTAACCAAAAAATAAGGACATCATCCAAAAATCTAGTGTATAGGGACCAACAGCCAGCAAATTCACTTGCAAAAATATATTTGGCTTCCCCCAGGGCCATAACATAGTTGGCAAAACTTGGGGCACAAGCCACCCCCATTGCAACACCTGTTATTTGTCTATAAGTCTGACCCTCAAAATAAATAAAATTGTTTCTTAACATTGCAACCATCAGTGTGTCACATGCATTTACTAAATTAGCACTTAAACTACCATTATTAAACAGCTGTTGTTCAAACCAAATCAGGCCTGAGGTATTACAGAAAATAAATCATGTACATCAATTGTAACAAACATACCAGTTTCACAAAAAGAGGTTTTGTTGATCATTTCCAAAAAATGACATGAATCTTTAAAATATATGTAGATTTATTAGCTACGCCTCCTTTTATATGATGATCAATCCACTGTACTATAAAAAAATGTTTTCGACCGTGACCCATCTAGAGTGGGTCTAAGGAGTGGATTGTTGAGGCACTTGTGAATTTTAGGAATACTGAAAATGCTGGCCAAAACTGGCTTCTCATTAAACATAAAATCATGATCTTTTTGTATTTGACCTTGTAGAACCATGTCCTCAAGCATAACATCAGTATTCCTAAATGCAGCGTTAATCTCATTAGAGGAAACTTCTTGATACTTATCCGTAAATAACAAAAGATTCTTCTGGTTTTGATAGTCTACCAAGTTCATAATCACCACCCCACCCCCCTATTCAGGTTTCTTTACCCTCGTATCCAAATCATCAGTCATCTCTTTTATGAGTCTTTTCTCTTCTTCTGACACATTGTAGTATTTAATTATATTTTTTGTTTTAATGACTATTGTATTTCATACTCTCAAACTCTCTCGTATGTTTGGATACAGTTAAGGGGTGGGTTGAAAAAACTCGGATGCTGTAATGGCTTATTAAATTGAACTTTTTCATGTGTAAACAGCAAGTTGAAGTTCAATTTATGAGTAAAAGCTTTTAAATCACAAAGAGTATTAACCAAATTAGCACTCTGAGCTGGCTCAAAGGATAAACCTTTTGACAGAATGTTAGCATGAGCCGTATTTAAAGTTTTACTTGAAAAACTTTAAAGTGAAAAGCGTCATTGTTTATAATTGTTGCCATTGGAAAGTTGTACTCAGACATAAAAGAAGCATTTGTCACTTCTTGTAGTAACCATTCCTCTGTTTCAGCCATGCTCCCTGTTGTAAATGTAAATTCCTGCTGTTCTGCTAGTTACACGATGGTACGTGATTCTTCCTGTTCTGAATACGCTCTGATCTCCTCAGTTCCACCCCCTCTAAAGGGACGGGAAAAAAAAGATCCACAAGGGTGGATAATTGATGAACACCTGGACAAGAATTAACTTAAGTATCAGTTAATACTTGATGGTACTAGCTGTCCAGGGCTTAATGATTCCTGCTCTGTTACTTCTTCACTAAAACTGAAATTTTATGGTGTCAATTAGGAATATAGGTCAAGTTTTTATACTATTTTCCTTGTTTTATAAATGTTTAAAATAATAATGTACGTATATATTTGTTTTTATCATTTCTCAACAGTATCTGATGAGATAAATATATTTGATGTATTTTTGATATTGTATTATTGGTTATGTATAATCATGTGACACCCTGAGGGGTATATATGGGTGTGGCCTTTGAGATTTTATTGTTCTGATGAAGTTCCTAGTGAACAAAAGTGCTTAGCTAATAAATTGTTTTCTCTACATCATTGGTGGTTCACTAGTTTACTGGTTTGCTTCACTTAGTTCTTGGTTTGGTACCTCGGCACAAATATAAGCTCTGATGGTGAGTCAAACCTACCTCATTTGAGAACTAATCCTTCTTTTATGTCTGACATGGTGTTAAAGTTTACATTAAGATGAACTGTTAATCTCTCTCTGTTACTTCCAGAACCTAAAAACAAAGGAGAAAGAATATTGTATACTCTAGATGTCCACAGGCAGCTAATATACTAATTTGGCAGAACTAAACCAGTAAGGAAAGCTGATCAGCTGTTTATCTCCTATGAAGATAATCAAAAAGGACATCTGTGTCTAAATAGACAATTTCGAAATTGTTGTCTTATGCCATTTCTTTCTGCTATGTTCATCATTAGAAGCTACTTCCAAGTAGGGTCAGAGCCTTTGGTGTCTTTCTAGAATCTGGTGGACTCCAGAAATAATCTAAAGGCAACAACTTGGTCCTCTGTGTTTACTTTGACAAAGCATTATAAACTAGGACTTCCAAAATGGGTACACATTGAGTAGCAGCTTAATTTCACTTCTCCCAGTGTGAAAAGAAAACCTCAGAAGAGAGAGCCAGCCAGTAAGCTCACATTTTGGTGTCAATTTCAGTAACTGGCTAGCAAGTGCACTGCCTGGATGCCAGCGAAAAAGAAATTCAGAGAACCTGAAAGAAAATCAGTCACAAACTGTGAGGAAAATACTGACTGGGAAGAGTTCTGCAGCTTTTCAGCAAAAAGAATGCAAGCTCTAGCTTTAGTGCAAGACATGACTTCCAGTAACCTATTGGCAAAACATAAGTCAGATGTATTCAGGGTTGAGTAAAATAAATGAAACACCGAAGGAGTATATAAACTCAAATAACAAAAGGCTGGAAAAATGGAGAATGATAAAACTGCAAAAATCAGAGGTCGATATAAAGAAAAGGCTGGCTGAATATGAGACTACTCAAGAAGAAGTGTTTCACAAAATAATAGAATTAGAGGGCAGAGACTGTAGGGAAAACCTGAGATTTCCTGCTGTACCAGAGATGCAGGAAGGAACAGACTATTCATTTTTTGAAAGCACAAATAAGCAACTGGACTGGTGTTCCACAGCAGGAGTTGTTAATTGAAAAGACACATTGTGTGGATGGTTCAAACCAGTCTATGAGAAAGCAACCTAGAACTTTAATAGTAAAGATGTAACCTTATCAGCAGAAGGAGTTGATTCTGAAAAATACTGTGCAGAAGGACAAAGTACTAAAAGTGGGAGACAGCAGAGTATTTGTGGAGAATGACTACTCATTGTACGCCAGGTAGAAGAGGAGTAAATGTATTCTACTAGTCAGGGAAAGTCAGGAAGCAGGCATGAAATTCAAAATACTGTACCAACTATTTTCAGAATACTTTTTTTTCCTGGAGGGACAAAACCATTTTTTGATGGAGTGCATGCTAAGGAGGAAATCCAAAAGTTTGTCTAACAAAAAGTTATGAAACAGAAAGAGATTCTGCTTCTTGTTCTTCTGGTAATAAAGATCAGAGAGACTGTGCCAGTGAAACCTTTTCCAATGTTTCAATGGAAAATGCTTCACAGACAGAAAAAAGCACAAGAGTTGACTAGAAGAACTGGGAATACATTGAAAGTGAAACAGAGGCTGGATTTGGGAGCTTAGATCAACAGGAATAAAACTAGCAAATTGGAAACTGAGAAGTAAATGTGGGGTTACAAATTTTTAATTATATTTGTGAAATATGGCAGAACAAAAAACTTGGAGATATTGGACTTTTTGACTTTGTTAAACTTGTTGGGGACTCTAAAGCATATACCCTACTTCATGCTGTTAATGTTTAGAAGTATATTTAGGAGGGGAAGAGGAAAAAAGAGTTAACTGTAAGTAAAACAAAATGTTATTCTTAATACTAGTGTTTTTGTAATGTGTGATATAATCTGCATGCTATAAAGTAAAATTTTCTCAGTTATTTCAAGTATAATGGGGATACTAAAGTAAAGAGGTGCCCTTGTTTTTACCTCCTCCCTTCCTTCTCCTTGTTCATTTTTAAGAAATGTAGGCGCTGCAACATAAAAAAGAAAAATGTCTGGTCAAAAGAGCAGGAATTAAGAAAAATTGATTAGCTTTTTTTTTTTTACTGTTGTGTAGGGGATTGACTGGATTTAACCCATTGGCGTTATCTAGTAACAAGTTTTAAGAGAAAGTAAATAAATAAAAAGGAACATTGTCTAGCAAGTAAATGAGTGCTTGTAGAAACAACTCTGTATCTGGTTCTCATTTCTCCAAGGAGATATCTGATAAAGAGCAGTAAAAACAGAGTACTTATTTCTTTCAATGGCTTTCTTTCGGTGTCAAGGAGATGATGTTTTTGGAAAGCATTCAAGTGTTTCTCCAATCTGGTTGAATAATAAAGATGAGACAAAGCAAACAGCCCTTAGTAGAAGCCAGGCTTGTACCATGCATCTTAGCATACATAACCTTCCTTTTAGGTTAACCCAAGTCTATGAGTGTGGCTGTCAGTCTGAGACAATTGTTCCTATTAGGAGGGTGAAACTTCAATATTTGAAGATGTACATATCCTTGAATTTCTGAGTCCTTTATATTTAGAACCATCGGCAAAGAAAAAAACGCAAATAAAGAGGAAAGAGGACACCCCTGCCTGCTTCCTCTGCTCAAACAGAAATTATTCAAGAGGAACCCAACCACTTTAATTTTAGCCTCTGATCCCCTCATACATCCTCCTGAGCAACCTTATTTTATCAGGGAATACAAATGCTTCCATTACCCTGCTCCTAAGCTCCCAGCTTACTCTGTCAAATGATTTCTCTGTATCAAGACCTATAAACAACAATGGCATTTTCTTACATTCTGCTTCCCTTTGGATCACCAGTGTTCTGTAAATGTCAAATGTTTGCCTCCCTTCCACAAAACCACATTAATCCACATCTATCAGTTTTGACATTACCTTTGCCATTCTTTTAGCCGCAATGAACAAGCACTTTATAATGTTTAGTATTGAACTAGACTTGTATAAAGTTGGATCTGATGGATCTTTACCCTCTTTAGGTAATACAGCTACCACCACTTTCTTCCAGGATGTTGGTACTTCCCCTCCTCTTAAAATACTGTTAAAACCTTCCAAATCTTTTATCAGTTTTTCCCTCCTAGATTCCAAACTTCCCCAGGAATATCAACTATTCCTGGTGACTTTCCTGTAGATTAGTTGTACATCACCATTTTTATCTCATCGCCTCCAATCATGTTAGTAATTGAGGCTCATCTACTTCTAACCTTGGCATATTTAATTCTTCCATAAACATTTCCATTTGTACCGTTACTTGATTTCTGTATTTCTCTGCTATATACAGACTTTCATAGAATTTCCAAAATATTTGTAATACTTGTACAGGATCTCTTACTATCTTCCTTGTTAAATACTCCCTAAGCTTGGTGGCAGCCCTTTCTACTTTCTGTTGCCTGAGTCGTTGTACTAAAAGTTTTTGTGCTGTTGCATTATTATCAGGCAATAGTTGCTTAACAGCAATATTTCTAAACTCATGCATAATTATCGAGGTAATCCCTTATTTTCTGTTTAGTATTATGCCGTTGCTCATCTTTTTGTATGGGATTCCCCCTATTTTGAAATACTTTATCATTTGTCAGTCCCTCTAAATAAGTACTTAATAACCATAACCATTAACCTTTCTTTTATTTCCATCCTATTTTTAAACTCCACTTCAATTTTATCCCACTCCCCAGCTATATTTTCAGAAGAAATTTCTGTCTTTTCTAGTAGCTCCCAATAATTTCCCCTACCCATTCCTTTAAATTCCTCTCTTTTCAGCCGATATATGTGAAAGTGCCAGTGTCATTTTTTTTATTTTGTTATCCTGTGTTTTGATTTTAGTTATTATTGGTGCATGATCTGAAATAGCTATTGGGTACATATCAAGATCTTCAATGAAATGGACATATTCCTGTAAAATGTAAATTCTGTCTAGTGCAGCCTAGTTTTTGTATCTTGGGGAATAATATGTAAATTCACTCCGAACTCCTAGTACTGAATTTACATCTTCCATGCCAAATGTTTTCATAAATTTGTTCAAAAATCTACCCACTTGTGTTATATTTTCCTTTCTAGGCCACCCAGACTCGTCTTCACTGTTGCCAAATGAATTCTAGTCCCCACCTATAAGTAGTATTCTTCGCTGAAAGCTGATTATTATTTCTAGAATTTTCTTAAGCTCCGTTATAACAGTTTTGGGTGGAATGTAAATACGTGCCAGTGTAATCCTCCTTCCTTACCAGTAGCCCCTTACTATTACAAATCTATCATTATCTTTTCTATCCTCTTCTATTACTATTAGAGCTCCTCTTGCAATTACTATAAGTAGTCCTCTTTTCTTTTGCCCCAGGTATTCCACTGAATAGCCATCCTGAAAACCTTTCTTTATCAAATTCACATGTTCAGTTCTTTCCAGGGTTGTCTCGTGTAACATAGCTATTTAAAGTCTAATTTTTTAATATAGTTCAATACTCTGTATTTATCTGTGATACCACTGACATTTAAAGACACTGCAGAAATCATTGTCGCCTAAAGCATTATTTTTCCCACCTTTTATGTATAACAACTATTTTGTTAAATGTCTAATTCCAGCTTTTGTTACATGCATGCAGTGACAGTTTGATCTTTTGTACAGTTGTTTCTTGTCATATCTATTTCAGCCTGTGTCACATCTTGAAAAACTTTGTTTTATTGAAAGCCCTCAAACAAAAAAAATAAATAAAACAAACGCACCCCCAATATCCCCCAAAACCTCCTAATTTAATAACACACACAACTATGTACATCTTCAGATAATGAAGTTTTGCCCTCCTAAAAGGAAAAAAAAAATGTTCCAAACTGACAGCCACGCTCACAGACTTGAATTAACCCAAAAGAATGGTTATCCATGCTAAGACACATGGTGCACCCTATGTTTCTAGTAAGTGCTGTGCGGTTTTCTCATTCATATATTTTATAGCTCTCTTCAGCTGGGAAAACAGTTGAATGCTTTCGGAGAACATTATCTGCTAGCCTTTTGTCATTAGCAGATTGTCTCCTAGAGACATGAGAACCAGATACAGAATTGATAAGCATACATTTATTTACTAGAAAAAAAAAGCCTTCTAATTTTCAATATTCTTTTTTCGGTTATTTGCTCTCTCTTAAAACTTATTACTATATCCAGCTAAGGGCCTTACTACAGTCATTCCCCTGTGCAAGAATGAGAAAAAAGGCACACTAACTTTTCTTTTGTCATGCTCTTTTTAACCAGATTTGTCTGCTTCTTTTTTATATATACATTGCAGTGCCTACATTTCTAAAAATGAACAGAGAGAGAGGAGAAGGGAGATAAAAAAAAAAAAAAAACAGGAGCACCTATTTACATTAGTATCCCCATTACACTTAAAAGTAACTGAGAAAACTTTACTTTATAGCACGTAAAGAAAATCATGCACTTTTAAAGTAGTACCATTAAGAAAAGATTGTGTTTTACTTAGTTAACTTTCTCGCTCATGTTCGCTTCTCCTACGTTTTTTCCAAACATTAATGTCATGAAGTAGAGCATATGCTTTAGAGTTCCCTACAAGTTTAATAAAGTCCAAAAAAGTCTAATATTTCCAGATTTGCTTGTTGTCATGTTTCACAAATATAATTATTGCTTGTATTCTCACATTTGTCAATTTCCAAGTTACTGATTTTATTCCTGTTCTTCTCCAGCTCACAAATCCTGTGTCAGCTTCATTTACAACATACTCTCAATTCTTCTAGTCAACTCTTGTGTTTTCTTCATTCTCTTAAGCGTTTTCCATTGAAATATTGAAAAAGTTTTCACTGGCACAGTCTGTCTGTGCTCTTTATTACCAGAAGAACAAGAAGCAGAATCTACTTCTGTTTCACAGCTCCCTTTTTGTTTAACAAACTTTTGTATTTCCCCCTCAGCTTGTACTTCATCTAAAAATGATTTGTTCCTCCAGGGAAAAATATTTTGCAGATAGCTGGTCACAGCAGTTTAAATCGCATCCTTGCTTCTCAACATTCCCTGAGTAATGGAATAAATTTACTCCTCTTCTGCCTGGTGTACAATGAGTAGTCATTCTCCACAAATATTCTGCTGTCTCCCACTTTTAGTGTTGTCCTTCTGCCACAGTTTTTTCAGAATCAACTCCTGCTGATAAGGTTACATTTTTACTATTAAAGGTCTAGGAGCTTTTTCATAGCTAGGTTTGGAACATATACACGATGTGCCCTTTCAATTAATTCTTGTTATGTAATACCAGTGCACTTGCTTATTTGTGCTTTCATAAAATTAATGCAGTCTGTTTCTTACAGGTTCTCTGGCACAGCAGAAAATCTCAGGTTTTCCCTATGTGCTGTGTTCTTTAATTTTATTATTTTTTGAAACCTTTCTTCCTGAGCAGTCTTGTATTCAACCAGCCTTTTCTTCATTTCAACCTTCGAGTTCTTCAGTTTTATCACCTCATCTGAATATCTATTTAAAGCTTTTTTCCATTTTTTCTAGCCTTTTGTTGTTAGAGTTGATATGCTCCATTAGAGTTTTGTTTACTTTAATGAGATCTGTGTACAGTTTTCTTGTAGTTTCCTGTAGGTTACTGAATTCATGTCCGCAGCTTGCACTGCTTTTTGCTGAACTGCTGCAATACTTTTCCCAGTCAATGTTTTTCCTTACCTATTGTAGATGATTTTCTTTCAGGTTCTATGCATTCTTTTTTCCTGGTATCCAGGCAGTGCACTTACTAGCCAGGTGATGAAATATACCCAAAAGTATAGATCCATTGGTCTTCCGTGCTGAGTTTCTGTTTTCACACTGGGAGAGCTGCAATTAAGCTATTATTCAATGTGAAGCCATCTTGGAAGTCATCTTTACATAGGTATTTTTATACCCCAAGTAGACTCTAAAGAATTTTTCCTCAGGCAGACAGCAAATGTTGGAGTGTTATGGGGAAGAAAGAGGTAACTGAGAACATATCTATGGGATTGTAATGAGTTGGAAGACTTTAGATATTCCCTGCAGACTATTTTATCAAAAATACTGGTTGAGCAAATTGCTGTGACTAAGTATTTTACTTTTTTGAGCTATGAATCAGAATTGCCTAGACATAATAAGGCCTTGTTGAGTCTAATTATGGTGGCTGCCAAAAAAGCAATCAGTAGGAAATGGAAATCAGTCTAAACCAACTGCACTAGGAGTAGTGAATTTAGTAACAGAGATAAAACACCTGGAAACAGGAACTTTAGAAAAGGGTAGGAGCAAATTTTATAGAAAGAAATGGAAATTGTGGAAACAGTACATGCAGATGAGGAATAAGGTTTAAAAGAAGACAGGATTTGAATGAGCTATGTAATATTTGACAGATAATGACTGGATAGATTATAAGTATTGTTTAGTGTTTGCTACTAAAATTATGTCTGTATGGTTTATTTTAATATATATGAATATATGATTGTGTATGCCACAAATGATAATTTAATAAAGATGTTTGTTGTTTAATAAAAAAAGCAGTGTAAATTAGATGTTTTTCCAGGTCCAGAACAAGCTTTGCTGGTATCAGTCTCTAGGGGCTCTTGAATACTTGAATTCCTTCAGTCTCCGTATTTTTTTCCTAAACTGTGATACTCTACCCATATCTCTTAGGCTACTGCAGCAGTTATTTCAATGTTGAACATCTACAGTTGTGTAAGTAAATTTACCATAACAATAGATGTTCTAGTAGATCATTGTTGTTGTTGCCATCAATGTCCCACCAATCCCCTTGCTTAGTTCTTTTCTAGATGTATTTCCAGGGGGTTGATGTATACACCCTTTTGTTTAAGTATGTTTTTTTTTTTGTGTGTGTTGCTGTTTTAGCATTTTCCTTTCAGGGCTGTCTTTAGGGAAGTAGGACAATTCCAGCGTTATGCAGACCCTTAAGTCTAGTTTTTGTGGAAAAATAATGGAGGAAGTAATATTGGATAAGTTATTGTCAGAGTTGGATAGGTTTGGACTTGAAACTATATATCAGCATGCGGAATCACTACAGAATACCGAAATTCCACAATCTCGAGACTCTGAATCCCGAGGACCAGAATCTCAAGATTGCGAAATCTCAAAACTTAAAACAAAAAAAAGTAAAACATACAAAAAAACTATTCTAACATGTATGCAGGGGGTCAAACCCCCCTGCACCCCCCCCACACCCCCTGCAACTTAAATATACCAACTCTGAGATCGCACTACAGTGGAGTGAATGGCAAAGTTCCTGTTCCACACTGTACGGCAATCCCCATTCACTACGATCGAGATTCTGCAATCTCGAGATTTTGGTCCTCGAGATTCAGAATTTCAGGATTGTGGAATTTCGGTGTTCCGTAGTGATCCCCAGGATGCATATGTTGAAAATAGATCTATTACCACTTGTAACATGATGCTGTATAACAGTATAATAACAGCTATGAATGAAAAATTGTGCCGTGATATAATTTATATAGATTTAACTAGAGCATTTGACAAGGTTAAACTCAAAATGCTGATCAATAAATTAGAACAACTAGGTATCAATGTACTCTTGATAAGATGGGTAGCTGCATGGTATGCAAATTGGACATGGCAAGTATCATACAGGTAAAATTATTGGTTACAGTCAGGTTGCCCCACAGGGCTCTGTCCTAGGCCCTTAGACCCAAGTTTTTTTATCTGGGTTGTTCTACAGTCTATATGCGGATAACCTGAAACTGGGTAAACTGATTACATGTGTTACAGATAAGGCATGTCTGCAAAAGAACTTGACAAAATTGACTATTTAGGTACAGGAGAATAATATGCTGATAAACACATCAAAAACTTAGCATATGTGAGTTGGGAGACATAAATTGAAAGGTAAAAAACAAAAATACGGCTGAACAAGAAGGTACGCAGGTTCTAAATGGTGAACAAATTTATTATGGTTTCACTGAAAGAAATGGTTACAAACATAAGCTCTTTCGTCCACTAAGATTTTGAAAACGTGAACTTCCTCAGATGTACATAAATTAACAAAGATTCTCAATTTAAAGTCCTCCTTTCTTGAGTTAGATTTCATAACAGAAATGACATCTGCCCCTCCCCAATTCACAAAAAAATAGCAATCACATTACTTTTAAATATAAAAGCAGCTCATAGATGATAAATATAATAAAAACGTAAATATATATATTTCTAAAACCTATCTTGTATGCATAAAAATGTCTGATGTATTAAGAATTAAAAATCCCTTAAAAAATAAAAAATATTAAAAAAAATGTAAAAAAACATAAGATATACACTGCAAAACACATTAAAGTAATGTCAGTAGTCCATAATAAGTAAGAGAGACCTTGACTGCAAATATTCATCAGGTGGCCCAATATTGTTCCTATCTGGTCATCTATTTTAATTTTAGTAGACAATAAATCAAATAATCATTTATCCCAGGCCAGTTGTAGGCATTTAACCTAATCTGCCACAGAAGCTCCTTTTTCTCCATATATAATTTCCATTGCCCCCCCCCCCCCCCGGTCCTATACTTAATGTTTTCGATAACCATATATCTAAAAATGTGGTCCGGATTTAACTGCACATGTTTTACCAAAGCATTCATTGATTTACCATAAATCCTATCCCTAAAATGTCGTTCAGTTTTGCCCATGTAAAAACATGGCAGTGCCTGGCACAATGCTAGGTAGACCACCCTTTTAGTTTCACAATTAAATTTATCTTGTATTCACAATCTCTTATTCTAAATGTCTTTCTTAAATTTATATATTTACACTAGGGGCACCTTCTACATTTTAACATCTGTGCATCAAAGGTTTTTTGATTTGAGTTAAATGATTTAACATTTAAACTTTTGCAAAAAAAAGCCAAAGACCCCTGTCCCAACTTATCCCTAATGGATTTATCAATCGAGCATAACAGACCAATCCTTATTGAGGGACCCATCTTATAACCCTAGAATCAGAGTTAAATGGAATAATAAATTTTAAAGAAAAATCAGTAGTAACAGCTATTTTACACTGTTCCCCAGTGATATCAGTATTATTATGATCTGTCTCTGTATCTGCTCAGGGAATGGGTCTAAAATAACCATTCATTTATTTATTTGTTACTTCTGCCACTAGTTCATGTAAGAGAGACAAAGGATACCCCCTCTTTACGAACATGCTAACCAAAAGTTCGCATTCACCTGAAAAATGTTTATCCAAAGATACCATTCTTGCAGCCCTAACCAACTGGCCTTACACCATCGATTTCCTTTGGTGGTATGGGTGTGAGCTGGAAAAATGCAAAAATGAATTCCAAAAAGATGTTCATAGTGTTACCCTGCTGCAGTCATCACACTTGGGTTATCCTGCCGTAAGGCGGTCCCGCAGTCAGCCTGAATTCCAAAGTCTTGGTCCGGCGTCAGTTGCTGTCGCTTCTTCCCTGACGTCAGTGCGCCAGGGGTATATAAGAGGCATCCAGCGCCATTTTCTTCAGTCTTTCTTGCCGCACGGTGCCCGAAGCAGAAGCAGTTCACAAGTGCCATTCGGCCGACACCTGAGATTTTCGATTCGAATTTCAGTCCGAAGTCTTCGATAAAGCTAAGTACCCTGTTGGGGAACCTTTTCTTGCCTCAGTCTGATGTCAGAAAAAGTTAACAATTGCATTTCTTGTGGGAGGCAAATACCTCATAAGGACTTCCATTCCTATTATATTCCTTGCCTAGGCCCAGACCACGACGTCACAGGTTGTCGGTTTTGTGCTAGGTTTAATAAACGAACTATCAAACGCCGTTTTGACTTTGCACGACATTACTTTGGTAGGAAATTTAATTATATCATGCCGTCGGAGTAGCCGATGACCGGCATGCATAAAAAACGCAAGGATAAGGACAGGCAGCCTAGGAACAAGCCATACTCTGAGGCCTCGGATGGGCCTATTGCCGGTTCTCCGGTTTTCAGTGAGGTGCCTATGGCAGCCCCTGACGACTGCAGAACTGGAACCCCAGACAGCTGCGGATTCTCAAGTGGAGTCTACTAGGCTGACGCAGCCATCTTCATTAGGCCCTTCCGACACCGGAGCAGAAGTAGACCCCAGTGCAGTGGAAACACCTTTGGTTGCAGAATGTGTTTTCAGACTGACTACACTCACCATTAAATCTTACTCTAAACTTAAAACTCCTTTAAAACCAAAAAAGACTGTACATCAGTCTACAGTACAAGGCCCCATGCCTAAGAAACAGATGCTTAAGATGGCTGAAGATTTGATTACCCTAATCAGGGGTTCCCATCCCCCTCCTGATAAAAGACCAAGACAAGATGAAGATTCTGCTTCCTCTGACCAGATTTCAATTTCCTCAGATTCTTCTGAGGAACAGGATTACACTTTTCCACCTTATGAAGATTCTGATGCTGAAGACTCTATTCCCTCAGCATCTCCCCCTGAAGACTACTCCTTTGGGGAAACTTTACATACCATGAGGGAACATTTCCACTGGGAAGGCCAGGACTTTTGTGATTCTAAGAAAAGGCTCAGAGAGTTCCTTTTATTACCCCAGCACAGACCTCTTGCTATCCCTCCAATTTTAGATATTGTGGATGATGTTTACTTGGAGTCTAGTCTAAATCCAGACTCTCTACCTCCTGCTCCAGCCAAGCCAGACAGATACTACAGAGTACCTGACTCACACAAATTCCTTTATAAAAGCCCTGTGGCTGACCCAGAAACAATTTCCCAGGGTCCTAAGGGAGCTAAAGCTTCTATGGCTAAAAATCCTGTGCCCTCTGAAAGGGATTCCAGAGCCCTAGATAGATGGGGAAAGAAAATATACACCTCAGCAACTCTGGCTATGAGAGCATTAAGTTGTCAGTTTCACATGCTGAAATATCAGCAGTTCCTAATGTCTCAATTAAAACAAAAAATGAGCACACATACTGAACAGTCTGAATTCAAGGAAATGCAGGATCTGTTGCATGCAGCTGAACAGGAGGGCAAACATACTTTACAATGCGGATTTGACTCATTGGAAGCTTCCTGTAGAGCAGCTGTTACTGGCTCTGTCATACGTAGACATGCTTGGTTAAAAGAACAGACCCTTCCTGATCATGTTAAAGCAAAATTATTGGATGCACCTTTATAGCAGGATGTATTATTTGGTGTCAAAGCTAAGTGGTTTTAAAGAAAATGGAGAATAAGGCAAAGTTTATGCAGATGGTCAAAGATTTTTTGCAGGTACAACCCCATCGTTTCAGCAGAAATTGGCCAACAAAAAACTGACCCTTTCCAGCTTCTGACAGATCACAGAGGGGCAAATACAGACGCCCAAGGGGCAGAGGTCAGTCACAAGGCCCTTACAAACCTCGCCAATGGGGTACTGCTACCCAGAGAGGAGGAGAAGACAGGCCCCAAGCTAGCAGAAGACAAACACAATGACTCATTCCTCAAACTACCAAGCAAATCTCTCCTGGCAGCTCTCCTGGAAGGAAAATTAGCATTTTTCGCAGACAACTGGCACATCATCACAAAAGACAAATGGGTACTAAACATTGTCTCTCAAGGATACAGATTCCACTTTCATACCTTACCAAGGATAAAAGGAATGCCAAACCTGCCACCAAATCAATGGGCAGAGGCACAAAAACAAATTACAGCTCTCATGGACATGAGAGCCATTCAACAGGTACCTACACAGGAGCAAGGACAAGGATTTTACGCAAGACTCTTTCTAGTCCCAAGAAAGGACAAAGCATGGAGACCCATTCTGGATCTTTCAATTCTGAACACCTATCTGCAAGTACCAAAATTCAGGATGCTAACACTACAGCAGCTTCTTCCCATGCTGGGCAAGAATGCTTGGCTAGTAACGTTTGACCTCAAGGAGGCATACCTGCATGTCCCTATCAGACAAAATTGCAGAGTATACCTCCGCTTCATTGCAGGTTCAATGCATTATCAATTCTCTGCACTGCCCTTTGGCTTATCTACTGCACCCAGGGTCTTCACAAAATGCCTGGCACCAGTAATTGCATACTGCAGACAGAGGAATTCAAATATTCCCATACCTGGACGACTGCCTTATTCAAGCAGAAAGCAAGGACCTGTTTTTAAAGCATCTGGCATTTGTCAAACACCTAAGTTGCCTAGGGTTCACAGTAAATGAAAAGAAATCAAAACTAGTGCCCTCACAAAACACAATATTCCTGGGTGCCAGCTTGAATACAACGGTCCAAATAGCTTATCTCACGCCAGACAAGCAACAGCAGCTGACTCAATATTTCAAAATAATGGCAACAAAGACCCAGCTCCCTGCAAGAAAAATTCTGCAGGCCTTGGGATTCATGGCATCTTGCATTCTACTAATACCATTTGCAAAACTGCATATGAGGAAATTACAATGGTACCTGAAAAGTGTATGCACTCAGCACAACCACAGCTTGGAAACAATGATACCACTCATTCCCTGCCTTCAACAGGAGTTTCTATGGTGGGCACAGGCATGTCACCTCAACAAGGGTCAGCCTTTCACCTTACCCACAGCCAAGCAAACTATGACAACAGATGCATCGGACTATGCCTGGGGAGCACACATGGCAAGACAGTGCATTCAGGGCAAATGGACTACAGATCAGAGGCATCTGCATATCAATCAAAAAGAAATGCTAGCAGTACAGAATGCCCTAACAGCTTTCAGGAACCTCTTACACCCAGGACAACTAATAATAAAGACGGACAATACCACAGTAATGTGGTACATAAACAAGCAAGGGGGCACACATTCCTACCCTCTATGCAGGCAAGCAATGACCTTGTGGAACACTGCACTGTCTTACCAGGTTCAATTACAAGCACAATTCCTGCCAGAAAAGAAAAACACATTGGCAGATGACCTAAGCAGAAACATCATGGATCCACACGAGTGGAAACTAGCTCCACAAGTATTTGCAATGATAGCTCAAAAATGGGGATGCCCAGACATAGATCTGATATCCTTCAAGAATGCAACTGCAGTCATAACATATGGGTTGTCCTGCCTCAGGCAGCCCTCGGTCGGCCGGATTCCAAAGTCTGGGTCCGACGTCGGCTGATGTCGCATTTCTCTCCGACGTCAGAGCGGCTGGAGTACACAAGCATCAGCCGACGCCATCTTCTTCAGTCTTTCTTGCCGCGCGGTGCCCGAAGTAGAAGAAGTTCGCAAGTGCTGGTCGGTCAGCTCCTGTATTCTTCGAAACCGAAGTCATCAAAAAAGCTAAGTACCCCTTTGGGGACCTTTTCTTGCCTCAGCCGATGTCAGAAATTACTGAAAAAGTAAATAATTGTTTGTCTTGTGGTAAACAAATACCTCATAAGGATTTCCACTCTTACTGCCTTCCTTGCCTTGGCCCAGACCACGACGTCTCGGCCTGTGCCGCCTGTGCTCGCTTCAATAAGCGCACTCTCAGGCGCCGGGCGGAGTTCGCTGAAGACTTTTTTGGCGAAAAATTCGATTATACAATGCCGTCGGAACTACCGACATCGCAGACTCCTAAGAAACTAAAAGACCGGGACCGACATCCTCGGCCCGCGTCTTCCACCGACACCACGCCAAAACCAACCGCGAGTGCCCCGGTTCCCTCTGAGGCGGTTATTTCACTGCTCTGAACCGAAGACACCGCATTACCGATACCTCCGATACCGGAGAACACACCGACGCCAGTTATTGATTTTCCTCCGGATACTGAAACCGTGAAATGCCTGAGACCATTGCTGTTGATAAGGTCACTCCTGCACATGGAGCTGCTAGGCCTCCCATGTCCATGTCTATCAAGGCCTACACACGTGCTAAGGCAGCCAGCAAGTCCAAGCACCTTACTGCTAAAGCCTTACCTCAGCCTACTCCTGAAACACAAATCATGACTATGGCCGCAGACTTAATTTCCATGATCAGAGGTTCCCAGGCCCATCCTGAGAGAGGATCCCAGCCTCCTCCTGATAAGAGGCCCAGGGTTGAACCCTCTGACCCTCTCCCCTCAGATGAAGATTCTGAGGACTCTGTTCACTCCGAAAGCCAGGAAGAGCCCTTCCAGACCTATGAGGACTCAGATGCAGAGGACTCCATCCCCTCGGCCTCTCCTCCTGAGGATATTTCTTTGGGGAAGTTCTGCATTCCATGAGGGAACATTTTAAGTGGCAAGGCCAGGAATATTCTGATTCCAGAAAGCGCCTTCGAACCTTCCTTAAAAAGCCCCAACACAGACCCTTAGCTATACCTCCTGTGCTTGAGGTTTTGGATGATCTATACTCTGACTCCAGTGTTACCCCTGATACTCTTCCTCCTGCTCCTGTCAAGCCTGACAGATACTATAGGGTCCCAGAAACCCATTCTCATTTCTTTAGGGCCCATGTTGTTGATTTAGAAACAATTTCATAGGGACCGAAAGGGGTTTCAGCTACCACCTCCAAAAATCCTTTGCCTTCTGACAGGGAAGCTAGGTCATTAGAGAGATGGGAGAAGAAGGTTTACACCTCCACTACTTTATCTATGAGAGCTCTCAATTGTCTCTTTCATATGTTTCAATATCAGGATTACCTGTTAGGTAATTTACAGAAAACATTGGCCTCTCCTGAACCTTTAGATAGGAAGTCTTTGCAAGAGGCTGTACATAATTCTCAGCAAGTTAGCAATCACTTTCTTCAGTGTGGATATGATGCATTGGAAGCTTCATGTAGGGCAGCTATGACAGGGGCGGTCATTCGTAGACATGCATGGTTAAAAGAACAACCTTTACCAGATCATGTTAAGGCAAAACTTCTTGATGCACCCTTGGAAAAGAACAAGCTTTTTGGTGCTATGCTAAAGATGTGTTAAAGTCCATTGAGGAAAAAGCCAAGTCAGTTCAGACAGTCAAAGATTTCCTCCAGGTTCAGCCACCCAGATTCAGCAGGAATTGGCCTTCTTAAAAACTGGTCCTTTCCGAATCCTGAAAGATTTCAAAGGGGCAAAAACAGGCGTGCCCGAGGAAGAGGACAATACAGAGGTTCCTACAGGGGACGACAATGGCAACCAGCAAACCAAAGAAGTGACACAGGGGTTTCTCCTGCCCCACAGGGACAATCTCAATGACTTTCCTCTAGTTCCGCTGACCAAGGAGCAAGCAGAAGCTCCTTTGGGCGGAAAATTATCTCTGTTTTCAGACAATTGGCACAGACTGACAAAGGACAAATGGATTTTGGACATTATAGACCACGGTTACAGGTGCCATTTTCATACCTTGCCAAGAAAACAAGGCATGCCAAACCTACCACAAAACCAGAGGGCAGAGGCTATCAAGCAAATTTCTCTGCTTGCTCAGATCAAAGCAATAGAAAAAGTTCCACAACAAGAACAAGGCCAGGGGTTTTATTCAAGACTGTTCCTTGTTCCAAGAAAAGAAACTCAATGGAGACCAATACTGGATTTGTCCGCATTAAACACTTTTCTCATAGTACCAAAGTTCAAAATGCTGACTCTACAGCAACTCCTTCCCATGCTGGGCAAGGGGTCTTGGCTGATTACTCTGGACCTCAAGGAGGCATACCTGCATGTCCCTATCAGACACAGCTGCAGAAGATATCTCAGATTTCTTGCAGGGCCAGAGCATTATCAATTCTCAGCATTGCCATTTGGCTTATCTACTGCGCCCAGAGTATTCACAAAATGCCTGGCTTCAGTAATCGCTCATTGCAGGCTCCAGGGGATTCAAATTTACCCGTACCTGGACGACTGCCTCATACAAGCGGACGACAAACTGATTTTGACAAAAAACTTGAATTATGTCATACAATTGCTACAGGCTCTGGGATACACAGTCAACTTCCAAAAGTCAAGACTTTCAGCCATCCCAGCAAATAACCTTCTTAGGAGCCAAACTAGACACAGCCTCTCAAATGGCTTACCTGACAGAAGACAAGCAAAAGAAGTTAACTCATTACTTCAAAGGTTTAGCAAAGCTCACCCAGATGACTGCAAGGAGATTTCTACAGGCCCTGGGTTACATGGCATCCTGCATTCTCCTGGTTCCACTAGCAAGACTACACATGAGAAAGCTTCAATGGTACCTAAAAAGCTTATGGTCTCAACACAGCAACAACCTAGAGGCAACCATACCGCTCATTCCATGCCTTCAAAAGGAATTTCTATGGTGGGCCTCGGTAAGCCAGTCAAACACAGGTATGTCATTCAAAAAACCTCAGATAACACAGACCATGACCACAAACGCCTCAGACCTTGGATGGGGGGCGCACATGGTGGGCAGATGTATTCAAGGACAATGGTCTCCAAAGGAAACACATCTGCATATCAACCAAAAAGAAATGCTGGCAGTAATGCATGCCATCGAGGCCTTTGGACAACAACTTCAACAAGGCCACCTGCTAATATGGACAGACAACACCACTGTGATGTGGTACATAAACAAGCAGGGGTGCACCCATTCTTACCCCCTTTGCAGACTGACAATGAATCTTTGGGAAAAATCACTGAACCTAAACATACAGTTGCAATCCCAGTTTGTTCCAGGCAAAGACAATGTGCTGGCGGACAGTCTAAGCAGGAATTTCCTAGACCCCCACGAATGGAGGTTACATCCAGAAATCTTCATACGACTCACCTCGACATGGGGCAGGCCAGAAGTAGACCTATTTGCCTCCCACCTCAATCATCATCTACAAAAGTTCTGTTCAAGGAGATATCATCCACAAGCATGGAAAATAGATGCTCTCTCATTCAACTGGAACTTCCTAAAAATCTATGCATTCCCACCTCTGCCACTGATGACAACAGTATTACTAAAGATCAAAGCAGAGCAGCCCAAGGGGATCCTAATAGCTCCAGACTGGCCAAGACAACACTGGTACCCACTACTACGGAGCATATGTCACAACAAAAAGTGGGCCCTTCCCCAATGGCCCCAACTTTTGACTCAACACAACTTCAAGACAGTTCATCCCAACATACAGACGCTACAGCTAACAGCTTGGGAGATCCCATGAATAACCTCAATCTATCTCTCTCCAAGGAAGTTCAGCGGATACTAACAGAAGTCCGGAGACCGTCCACCAGAAAGGTTTACTCAGCCAAATGGAAGAGATTCAGCATTTGGAATACCAGCAAGGGTCATGATGCATCATTATTGAACATTCCACTCATTCTGGAATATTTGGCAGATATGCTACAGAATGGACTCTCATATTCTTCCATAAAAATACATGCTTCAGCTATTTCAGCTAGATACAACACTGATCCACATGTGTTTTCACATCCTTTGTTAAGGCAATTCCTTAGGGGAATCAAGAATATAAAGCCCCCAAGAAAGGCACCAGTACCAGCTTGGGACCTCAACTTTGTCCTAGAAAAACTGACTCTACCTCCCTTTGAGCCAGCAGCTTCTGTGGACTTACAATTTCTCTCATGGAAGACAGCTTTCCTGTTGGCAATTACCTCAGCAAGAAGGGTTTCGGAATTACAGGCCCTAATGGCAATACCACCGTTCATAACCTTTCACAGAGACAGGGTCTCCTTACGAACCAACCCTACCTTTCTGCCAAAAGTGGTATCTAGGGTTTCTTTAAATCAAGCAATTCACCTGCCTACTTTCTCTCCCAATCCTGAGAACAAAGGGGAAAGACTGTTGCATACCTTGGACATTCACAGAGAACTTCGCTACTACCTGGACAGAACCAAGACCAGTAGGAAGTCTGATCAGCTTTTTGTAGCTTACGCCCCTGGAGTACAAGGAAAAGCAATTTCCAAACAGACTATTTCAAAATGGATTGGACATTGCATCAGATTCTGTTATTCCTTCCATGGAAAGAGTGTGCCAGCCAATGTCAGACCACACTCCACCAGAGCTACAGCCACCTCTACAGCATTCTTAAGAGGGGTGCCTACAAAAGACATTCTAGAAGCTGCTACATGGAGCTCTGTGCATACATTTTCCAAACACTACAACCTCCCTTTATATTCCAGATCCAGAGCAGGCTTTGCTTCGGCAGTCCTGCAGGGATTGATAGCTACACCATCTTTTTCTTAGAGCATTCCACCTCCCCCAGCTAAGCTATGGTATTCAACCCATATGTTATGACTGCAGTTGCATTCTTGAAGGACATAGTACAGTTTTGTACCTACCATAAATGTAGATGTCCGATAGATATGCAACTGCAGTCGGGTTTTCCCTCCCTCCTTCCCCTCTATGCCTTGGGTCCACTCCTCTCCCTGTTATCCGTAGCTGGGGATATCTGTTATGGTGTATCTGTTTATTGCTTATTTATTTGTCTGGAAACCTGCTTTTGTCTTCCAGTTTGATTACAGCCTTCCTTGGAGGGCACCTGGCATCTGGGGCAAGAAACACTGAAGAAGATGGCGTCGGCTGATGCTTGTGTACTCCAGCCGCTCTGACGTCGGAGAGAAATGCGACATCAGCCGACGTCGGACCCAGACTTTGGAATCCGGCCGACCGAGGGCTGCCTGAGGCAGGACAACCCATATGTTATGACTGCAGTTGCATATCTATTGGACATCTACATTTATGGTAGGTACAAAACTGTACTTTTGCAAGCCCCCAAAACTACCATCTTCAAAAATTTTGCACAAGGACATTCCATCCACAAGCTTGGAGAGTGGACACCCTCTCATTCAGTTGGAAAACATTTACAGTGTATGCCTTTCCTCCACTGCCTCTTCTAGCAAAGGTACTGCTGAAAGTCAGATTAGAGAGGCCACAAATGATACTCATTGCACCAGACTGGCCACGCCAGCATTGGTATCCAATTCTAAGGAACATGGCCCACGGCCCACCATGGATTTTACCACAGATTCCTCACCTGCTCACCCAGCGAGACAATCAGATTCTACACAGCCAGCTCAAGACTTTAAACCTGGCTGCATGGCAAATTACCAAAACAACCAGCCAACACCTCTATCCAAAGCTGTTATGGATGTCATTCTGGAGGCCAGAAGGCCCAGCACCAGGAAAACCTATTCAGACAAATGGAAAACATTTTGTGCTTGGAACCAGGCTAAAGGCCAAAATCCACTGGATCCAAACATTCCTCAGATTCTACAATATTTAACTGAGATGTTGCATAAGGGACATTCCTTTTCATCTATTAAGATCCACGCCTCAGCAATTTCAGCTCATTACAACACGGATCCTCCTTTAGTCTCACATCCACTCCTAAGACAGTACCTCAGAGGGGCTAAGAACATAAGACCGCCAAGGAGAGCACCAACACCTACTTGGGACCTCATCTTTGTTCTGGAAAAGCTTGCACTGCCGCCCTTTGAACCAGCTTTTTCAGCTGACTTAAAATTTATTTCATGGAAAACTGCCCTGCTACTAGCAATAACCTCAGCTAGATGAGTCTCAGAGCTACAGGCACTAATGGCAGTGGAGCCTTTCCTCATTTTTCATCAAGACAGAGTTTCTCTATGAACTAACCCTTCCTTTATGCCAAAGGTGGTATCCAGTGTGGCCCTTAACCAAACCATTCATTTGCCCACCTTTTTCCCAAATACCTAGAACAAAGGAGAAAGACTCCTGCACTCTTTGGACATTCACAGGTAATTACATTACTACTTGGATAAAACTAAGGCTTTCAGAAAAAACTGACCAGCTCTTTGTAGCCTATGCTACAGGATCACAAGGAAAAGCTATCTCAAAACAGACTATTTCTAAATGGATAGGACATTGCATAAGTTTCTGCTACACGCATCATGGGAAACCGGTACCTGCTAACATTAGGTCCCACTCCACCAGGGCTACAGCTACATCAGCAGTCTTTCTCAGGGGAGTTCCAACCAAGGATATTCTGGAAGCTGCAACTTGGAGTTCAGTGCACACCTTCACCAAACACTATCACTTACCTCTGTATTCTAAGACTAGAGTTGGTTTTGCCACTGCAGTTTTGCAGGGCCTACTAGCTTCTTCTAACCCTGTTTAACTCCACCTCCCATCCTTAGCTTTGGGATTCAACCCAAGTGTGATGACTGCAGCAGGGTAACACAATGAACATAGTACAGTTTTGTACCTACCATAAATGTAGATGTTCGAGTGTTCACCCTGCTGCAGTCCAGTTTACCCTCCCTCGATCCCCTCTGTACTAGCTGAACTTATCTATACCACTCTATCCTATACAACCTCTGTGGTGTTTTTGCTTGTGCCTAAAGGTTTTGTTTTATTTTTATCTATATATATATATTTTGCCTACCTATTGGGGGAACCTGACACCTGGGGAAAGAAAAACTGAAGAAAATGGCATTGGATGCCTCTTATATACCCCTGGCGCACTGACGTCAGGGAAGAAGCGACCGCAACCGACGCCGGACCAAGACTTTGGAATTCAGGCCGACTGCGGGACCGCCTGACGGCAGGATAACCCAAGTGTGATGACTGCAGCAGGATGAACACTCGAACATCTACATTTATGGTAGGTACAAAACTGTACTTTTTATTTCTAAACATATTTGAAATGCATCTACTCTTACACCTGTCTTTCTCCAAAAGGACGTCTAAATATGCTATCTTCTCCTTAATCATCTCCTACGTAAACTTTAAAAAGCCAGTTGTTTCATTGATATAATCCATAAACTCCCTAAGGAGTTGATCGCCTGCCTTCCAAATGATGATTATATCATCCAAATAACGAGTATATATTCTTATATATTTGTTATATTTACTCCCAAATATATACTGATATTCCCATTGGGCCATTACAAGGTTGGCATACACCGCCACACAAGGGGGATCCCATTGCTACTCCAGTTTTTTGCAAGTAATAGTTGCCTTCAAAATATATAAAGTTGTTATAAAGTGCTACTTCAAAAAGTTCCTCAATCAGATTAATTTGGGGTTGATGGATTCCCCTTTCAGTTAAAAAAATCAGTCACCCATTGAATAGCAAGCATGTGTGTTATTACAGTATACAGATCCTTAAAGTCTGTAGTTACCAACCTATCCTCCAAATTGTATTCAATACTTCTAATAGATTTCAGAAAACTCCAAGAAATCTTAGAAATCTGGTCTTCCCTTTCCAGATAGGGTTTAAGTTGGTTATCCAAAAATTTTGCAGAAGGGGCTGTTAAAGAATTTCTACCATCCACCATGGGGCACAAAGGTGGATTCTCCAAATTTTTATGAATTTTTGGAACACCAGAAATTACTAGCAAGGTAGGGGAACATATGTTAAATTAATGAAACATTTCGATAGTTGCACGTTGTTCAGTTAACAAGTTATGAAGTTGGCCATAAACGTTCCTGTAGGCCCCATTCACTTCACTGTTAGAAATTAATTCATAAGTGTCTGTTTGCAATATAACAAACATTCTGTTCTTATAGTTATGAATATCCATAATAACCACCCCACCCCCTTTGTCTGGCTTCATAATTCTTATCCTGTGCTGTTTTAAGTATTCTAACAAGGAAAATTCCTCTAGTTAAATTACCTCTCCTAGGGCCAGGTTTACCATGCAAAACATTCTTAAGATATAGTTCACACATTCTTTTCATATAGTAATAAAGCTAGATGTAGGGGTGGGTTGGTAAGTACTATGGAATGTTGTTCGTAAATTCCTCTCTACTTTATCATAAATCAACTTCAGATTTAATTTTCTAACAAACATTTTTAGATTGATCAATGTATTATTCAGATTTGCTTTCATTGTTGGAACGAAAGTCATTCCCTTAGATAACAATTCAGCCGTACTTGAGTCAATTACAGTTCCAGAAAAATTATAGGCATTCAAATCCCTTTGGTGGTTTTTCACTATAGTTAAATTAGGTGCAACTAAACTTGCATTATTTAACTCTACTGGTCATCCATTTCATGATTAGATATGTTCCCAATGTTATCAAATTGTTCATTTGCAATTATTGCATTCAATAATGTCAGTTCCTGCCACTGTATTGATTGTGAGCTCTTTGGTTGTTCTGTGGAGGATGCGGCTGCAACCGTGTTTGACATTGGTTCCAGTGTGGAGGTGTATGAAAAACTGCCTGCTCGTGTTGATTAAAATTGCCGTGTTTGTTTTACTTTTCCCTTAGGCGTTCAGATCTTCTCAGGGTATGGTTGGAGTTGTCCCTCTCTTCCCCATTAATTCCCAGATGATTAGTTTCTCATTTGTCTGTGTATCATACGTAAACCCGAGATCACTATAAGTTGGCATTTGCATATCTCCCCCATATCTGTGAAACGGGTGGGATGGGATATGCTGTAACTTTAGCATAGTCCGAACGGTCTCTTTTGTAACTTCTTGATTAACACCAATAATAACAGTATGGAAATCTTTTTAAGAAAACAAGCATGAGTAACCTGGAAAGACTACAGTGGAAATATACCAAGAACATCCATGGATGTGAACATTTAAGTTATTATGAAAGACTAAAATATCTGAACTTGTACAGTGTCTCTTATAGATATCTAAGAGGAGATCTAATTCAGGTATACAGGGCATTTAGAGACAGCTGTCTCTGGGAATGTTTGGGGTTACCAAAAAGTAGTATAGAATCATCAGACAATGTAAAAGATTCTACTGGAATGAGAAGTGTACTAATTGGTTTTCTGAGAGAGCAACTGATGCATGGACCAGATTACCAAAGAACATTAAAGCAAGTACTAGTTTAGATATTTTTAAGAACAGCCTTGAGACTTTTTATGGGAATGAGTATTTTGGTATATTGACAGGCTAGAAGGTCATTAATGCTCGTATTTGAAATATTTGTATGTACGTATGTATGTATTTACTCCCTTCTTGGGGCAAGCAAACTGTGAAGCTTTTGGTGCTCAGACTTCCTTTTTATATGGCTCTCCTTGAGCCAATGACAGTTTGGACACGTTGAAGGTGCTCTAAGTCTTTGAAAGTTTTCTGATGGTCGTATTGAGGCAAAGATTATCTGTTAGAACTACTGTTATGGTAAGTTTACTTGCACAACTGTACTTTGCAAATTTTGGAATTACAGCTCAATTACATTGCTGGGGACCAAAAATGTTAGTCTAATGGAGAAAATTTCCAAATGGCTGACTGTGTTAATTTTTATGATTCCAGCAAAAAGTCTTTTTGAACTGTGCTCAAGGTGCACTTCATTATAGCAGTGATCTCCACAGTTGCCTTCTTCAAGAATATTGCTTCTCAGGGCATTTGTGAAACATTGACTTGCTCATTTACACATATTTCCTGTAAACATTGCTGACTGGATGCTCAGTCCAAGAGCAATTTATGTTTTATTTCTGCCTTCCTGCAAAGTGTGATGTAGCCTTTTCTGTGTAAGGTATACACAGTACTGCTTTGACACTCTTCACATAGAAAAGGAATTATACTGCAGTGATGATCCCTGCAGTGAGCATTTTAAAGGTTGTGAAAATAGTTCAATGTAATAGTAGATATAGAAGTTGTTTGAGTAAGAAATTACCATTGCTCTACAGGTTCCTGTAGTCTGGCCTCCAGGTTCTACTACCTGCTCCCAGTGAAGGGTTTCGGGACTATCAGTTTTGTTTTTCACCGTCTTATGTTTTGATGATGTTGCCAGTGCTGCAATAAGACTAAGCAGGGGGTAGAGCAAGACATTAAGGCTAAGCTACTCAGACTATAAAGACCAAGGAGTGAGAGCAGGGGACTTGTAGCTAGAGCATGCTATCGACGATTTTCCAGCAGAAAAACACTTTAATAACTGCACAAACAGCTCCTCTTCTGGTCTGGTTCTTGGGGATGTCCGCAAAAGCTCTGGAAGTATGATAGGAAAGGTTGTTTGTCTTTCGGCTTTTTCCCAGTAAGGGGTCGCCACAGCAGAACTCCGGTCCGCTAATGATTGGCAGTAGATTTTTTTTACGAAACGCCGAGGTATGATAGCAAAGGTAATCATCCATTTTCAACAGTTTCCATTGGATAAGTAATACTGTTATGATGAATTACTCGACCAACTTTGTTTTCAGTAATTGTGTTAAAATGCTAAGATTACTTAGAAATGTCTTGCTGGAAAAAAAGTAGTGCAAAGCAATGGTTTTGTGTGGGATATTCCATTTAATGTTGGAAGAACAGCAGCACATGACTGGATTTGCTCTTGCTAGGAGACGTTTGCTTGAAAATAAGGTTGCTTGGAGGAAAAATAGAAATAAAAATAAGACTGATTACTTGCATCACTAAAAAACTCTTTCTGTAATGTTGAAAGTCTGCACCTTAAAGTTTTGTTTTTTGTAATGATTAGCATACTCAGCTGTGCTTTTTTCGTAACATCTTGAATTCAGTCATCATTAATGGCATTAGAAAAAATTTTTTAAATAAAAATTGTTTTTCCATTTTTTAGGTAAACATTATTCAGACATCTTTTTTCCCCTTTTAGGGCTCAGCTGGCAATGTGTCTGCGTGCAATCATTAGACATGACTTTCCTGGCACTTGGACCACTGTGATAGACAAAATTGACTTTTATCTGCAGTCACAAAATAGTGCAAGCTGGATGGGTAGTTTGTTGTGCTTATATCAGCTTGTCAAGACTTATGAGTAAGTAACATTTTCCTGCAATATTCAGCTTTGAATCTGGTGAAAGAAAAATAGTTCTTAGAAGTAGTAGTTTATGTTCCATTTTTCCTGTAATTTAGTAACTGGAAAAATACGACTTGTGCTCTCTTTTGTATTCTGAATGTTGCATTTCATATATAGGGGTTAATTTACTGATGGCGTGTCAAGTTCATAAAACTAGTAGAATAAACTAAAACTGTGAAGAAGTGAAATTAAATGAAGAGACTATAGGATTTGGTGCAGGAATGAAATTTTCCCATTGTATTGGGTTGCCCAGTTTGTATTGGGTTGCCCAGTTTACTGAAAGCCCCATGTTACTGTTCTGCCTTCAGATCCAAGAAACAGATGTATTTTTTCAGTCGGTTATTTCACTGTATTGAGAGGTAAACTCTTCCAAATGAATGTTTCTTCTGTACTGAGAGATAAAAATCTCTTCAACACAAATTACTGCATTTGCACTGGGAGACAAGTGACTGTTGACTAGTAATGCTACATACAGTCCTCTCTATCTCAACTCAGGAAACTGTATTTCAGTATTTTCACATCAGAACACCAAACAACAACAGCAAAAAACAGTAAGCAAGAACATTTTCCATTTTCAAACCTTGCTTTCCTTAACTCACTTTACTGTTTTGCACTGTCTGACAATCCACCTTATCACATCTGCACAAATATATTGTCTATACATCCAGAACCACTTATGTATTGCTCATATTCAAGCCTTCACTAGCCCCTAATTTTTGTCCAAACTTAACTCACAAAGATGACCCTACCCTGTATTGAAGAAAATTGTGTTGCTATGTTCCTTCTACTCCCCCTCTTCTGGCCTTTTATAATTTGGGTCCCATTTTTTGCTAAATTGTCATGCAGCACTGATCATACTTTCTCCCCAGTCATCTGTTGATGTTCTAGCTTTGAAATATTTACCCGCCCCTTTCCCTATCTTGATCTGAAGTTGTTGTTTTCATTTGTCTTCAACCTGTGGGCCTCTGATCTGAGATCCGATCCGACTCTACTGTATACACCAGCACTGGAGCCGAAATCTGAGCTCCTCCTCTACCCATAATGCCCCACTCTCACTCCTCCCCTTAGATCTTGTTTGTTGCTTGTTCGGACAGCACGAGACCACATTTTCTGAACTTGTCCAGGGTTTTTTCTAAGAGTTCTTCAGTCAAGTACGTGTTTTTCCTTGATTCTTTCTATCCTCGTCCTATCCTTCTTCTCTAGTTCACATCGGCGCACTTGCTGGATCTTCCTTCAGCTCTGCCGTGCTCCAGAATATCCTTCCATGAGGGCCTCCCAAGGTTACTGTAGCTAGGGACTCTGTCCCATAGGTTGAAGACCAAATGAAAACAACAACTTCTTATAAAGAAGTTATGTACTTACCATAACATTCCATCTGAGTTGTTGCTTTTTATTTGTTTTCATCCATCCTTCCTTCCTTCACCCTGCCTTTGGGCTTGTGTTGTGGACTGGACAGATGCAGGCACAGGCTTATCTTTTTCGTCTTGTTCCTGGATTTGAGTCAGGTGTGTGTACACCCTTTCAATGGTAGGGGTCAGGGTACTCTGCTGTGGGTTGTGTGGTGCTGTCCTGCAGCAAACTCAATCTGAGGGGAGGAGGGAGAGTGGGGCATTATGGGTAGGGGTGGAACATGGATTTTGGCTCCGATGCTGGTGTATACGTCTGAGTCCGCTCAGATTTCGGATCCTAGTTCCATAGGTTGAAGAAAAATGAAAACCAACAACTCAGATGGAACGTTATGGTAAGTACTTAACTTCTTTTTAACTCCTATCTTATCCTTGCAGCAATGTAACATAGTATCATATTTGATGTCTATTAACTATGGGTTGTATATCCCATTTATTTATAAACATCACAGCTTGTTATTTACTTTTTTTATTCTTACTTCAGCTTTAAACTTTCTGCTGTCTTTCACTCAACCCCAAACCTATATTCTTTCTCCTGTGCATACCAAATTTTCTCTTTTATAAATAAAACATTGGGCAAAGTCAGAAAAGCTCTGTTCATCTTTTTCTTCAAATACCCTCTGTCTTGAGTATGTTTTATATCATTCTGAAAAAAGCAAAAATTAATTGTTTTACTGCTGTTGGTCAAGTGTAAAGTGAATGAATTTAGCCTCATGAGTTTTTCCTTGACACTAAACTGACACATCACATTATTTACTTTTTTATTCTTACTTCAGCTTTAAACTTTCTGCTGTCTTTCACTCAACCCCAAACCTATATTCTTTCTCCTGTGCATACCAAATTTTCTCTTTTATAAATAAAACATTGGGCAAAGTCAGAAAAGCTCTGTTCATCTTTTTCTTCAAATACCCTCTGTCTTGAGTATGTTTTATATCATTCTGAAAAAAGCAAAAATTAATTGTTTTACTGCTGTTGGTCAAGTGTAGAGTGAATGAATTTAGCCTCATGAGTTTTTCCTTGACACTAACCTACACATCACTTTTTGCATAAGAAACTGCAGTCAATTCAGTTTCTGTTGACAGTGATTCAGTGAGTTTGGGCTTTTCTGTTTCCTCCACTGTTATACAAGTGCAGAATTAGCACATGTAATTAAGGGATGTGGAGTGGTGCTTGCTGTTAGTGCAAAAATGCTTTTTCATTTAGTGATGCTTTAATGATTTTTGAAGCTTCTGTGAAATGACTCAACACGTTGTTCAGATAGCAAAATGAAAGCCTTACAACACCTTCTTTTAAATCACTCCATTAAAAAAAGATACATGTACCACATATGTCAGTAACGACTGCAACAAATTCATAGTTAACACCATTTTTCATCACCTTAATGTATGTATGCTGTATTATTCAGGCTTGCATCCAATTTACATATTCCATTTTTTCTCCAAATAGGAAACCATGCTGTACCCCTCAATAAATTATCAAGTTGTTTTGATATTTCACATTAATTTCCAGTGTAGTCACTGCAGTTTTAATCACAGCTTGTGTAACTATTAAAATCTACCCTGAACAATCATATGACCTTACCTATCTAAGCATCATCTTTCAAAGGTTTTTTTCTGGATCATTAATCAAGAAGTAAAATCATCATCTGACATTTCCTTTTCATTCTTCCTCAACACATGGTTTGAATCTGATCCTCCGATCCGAATTGGCCACATACTCCAGACATTGGATCCATCTCTCAAGCTCCTCCCTCTACCCATAATAACTTAGGACATCCCCATTGCCGTGGATCTTGTTTGCAGCCGTCATTCCCAGATGCATGTACCCCTCTTGAGTTGTATTGAGCAAATTATTGCGAGTTAATCCTTCTTTTAAAAAAAAAAAATTCTGACTTATACCGTCAATATCTATCCTCCATCTTAGTTTTTTCACTGGTGATAGGATTGCTCCTATTTTAATATGATACTCTTGTTTTACCATAGCTGATACTGACTTTTTTTACCCTTTAATCAAGGTAATCTTTTAAATTTACCATTATTGATAATTATTCTTTCTTTAATTTTTCTCTCTTTTAAAGAAAAGGGTTATCTTTCCTTTTCCTTACACTGACCTTTTGAGGTACTTATTTCTTGTACTGGTATTCTGTACTGATGATGTTATTTACCATGTTGGATAAACTGACTGACCGGTTTCAAAAATTGCACTGCTTGTGAGCATAAAATTCGAAATTGGATGCCCATGAAGAGTGCATATATTGCCTCGGTGCCGGTCACTTGTATACAGATTGTTCAGTCTGTTCAACCTTCAACCCAAGGGCCCTGGCTAACGCAGTAATTTAATATTAAAAGGACTTCTTTCTGCTACTTCTATTCCATCTTCTGGGGCTCAACCTCCCGTTGTCAGGTTTGCTGTGTTGTAGCAAGCCAGCTGTCAAAACCAAAAAGTCTCTGATTTGACAGCGTCTGATCCAAAGACCCAGCCTTTGGATCAGATAATTATATTGGCCAGTCCAGCTGCACCTTCTTTGGATCCAAGGTCCTGATATCCAAAGCCTAGCACCCCTCAAAACAGCCATACACCATAATATGTCATTAAACCTATCTGTCCTACTCTGTGATCTCCGTTATTACAAACCCCATTAAAAGACATTCAAGACCTCAATCCACTACATCCTCCAGGTCCTCAGGAAGTTTATCAGAAGCCGATGTGGATAGGATGATGTGAAAATTTCTCAGAGGTCAGATCCAAATGATGGTCATACTGGCTCCGTCACCTATAGAATCCATGAACCTCCCTATGTCATCCCCCAATATTCTCTGTCCTGCTCTGATCTGTCCAGTTGTTTTGTAGTCCAGGATCTGAAATCTCGGAGAGGTCTAGAGTCTGATCCAAAAAATTATTTCTTCTTCTTCGACTCCAACGATATCCTTGACTCCCTCTGCTTTGATAACATCAGATCGGAACTGGAACTGGTCCCGGAGCTGAAGTGTTGGTATCAGATCCATGAGGCTGGGATCGACTCCAGTGTTGTTGGATCCATCCCTGCCCCTTGGAGACTTGGCTCTGGAAAGCTTGGGTCTGGTTCCATCCTCAAGGCACGGATCTGAGAGCAGTCATGAGCTGCCTATGGTGGGATCTTTGTCTCCAACTCAGGTAGTCATGCCTTCCAGGTCTGTCTGCCTTCAAGATTATGGAAAGGGCTTTTTCTGTCTGTAGAGAACTGCCTTCTTATTCTTCAGGTCCAGTCCCTATTCCCTCATTGGCTCTGATCTCCGAGTCGATCAGACCTACTCCACAGAGACAGCCAGTTCCAACAAGTTTCCAAGCAGTTCGTATAGAGGAACTTCCCTTCTCTTTCAATGCCTCCCATGATTATCCCACAGAGGAGATGCAGTGAAAGAGAACATGCAAGAGGAGGCACACAGACTCCTCACTGGAGTCTCTCACAGAGGATACAAATTTTGATTAAGGAGAAGGGTCCCCAGATTTCCACCAGATGATATCTCCTTTGGAAACATATTAGAGATCCTCAGACAAAAAGTTGGTTCGTCTTCTGAAAATCCCTCTCCAGAAGAATCTGTATTTTTGGAGGCTTTTGGTTCTATCCCATCTGTGTCTTGGGTTAAGCAACCCCCCCCGGTGAATGAACTTATTGATTTAGTTTCCCCGACAGGCTTGGAAAGAGCTGGATACTGTCAAACCTGTCCTGAAGAGACCCAACAAATTTTAGCCCCTCCCAAAGACAGACCCCACTGGAGCAAAGGAGTACTCATAGATACTGTGGTGGTGACGGCAGCCACCAAAATAGAGATAGGAGAACAGAGCTGTTCCGTCCATCTGTCAAGCAAGAAGTCTAGGGTGTTAGATTCAGAAAACAAGTCTTTGCCTTAGCGAACTTTGCCCTGTCTCTTAATTACCTGGCACATTTTATAAGACTTCACGGAGATTTGATCAAAGATCTTTCACATACTGTCTGAGTTCATGTCCACAGAGGATTTCAAAACAGTGTCCTCGCAGCTGGCCACTCTTTTTTTTTTTTTTTTTTTTGTCTATCTCAAACACTTCAATGAGGTTGATGTCTTAAACAGCTGAAGACACTTCACGAGCAGCTGGTCCAGGCATTTCCATAAGGTGACCTGCTTGGATGCAGCTGTGTGACTTTGCGGAGCCCTTTAAGATGTCTTTCATCAACACCCCATTTGATGGCACTTTCTTATTTGGGCTGTTAGTAAAAGAGATGCTTACCTGCAGTGAACAAGATAAAAAGACTCTGCCATGGGA
Source organism: Protopterus annectens (assembly GCF_019279795.1). Taxonomy (NCBI): domain Eukaryota; kingdom Metazoa; phylum Chordata; order Ceratodontiformes; family Protopteridae; genus Protopterus; species Protopterus annectens. The sequence continues at coordinate 770,368,110 of NC_056745.1, read as the reverse complement.
ATCAAGTTTTCTACCCCTCAACGGATGTTTTACAGGAGTTCGAAAGGTGGTAAGAAAATGTGGGTCTGAAAATCCCAGGGACCTTTCCTAGATCCGCTTGGAGACATCACCCAACAGGCAGAGGAGGCCTGCAGAACCAGGGTTTCTTTGATTCCTTTCCAGACAGTCCCTTCCAGAGCTCCCGAAGAGCCACCAGACTATCCGACTCTAAAGGCATTCGGTGGACGTTTATCCCTGCACAGAAGGTAGAAGATATTGGAGTGCTAAACATGATATCCAGAGATTATTTCATTCCATTTTAACAACTTCCTTTTCCCAAAAGAAGAAATGTTTTAATGTTCCACCCAGTTAGAGGAAATATGCAGCACAAGAAATTCAAAAGCTGCTAGAAAAAGTCATCCAAGAAGTCACACTAGACCAAATAAGATTCAGAACTTGTTCATGCTTCTTTTTAGTTTCCAGACCAATTTTAGATCTAAGCAAATTAAATCAGTACATGAAGAAGTTAAAATTCCAAACGGTCATGGTACAGTCCATCCTGCCACTTCTTCATAAGGAAGATTGGATGTGTTAGGTAGATCTTCAGGATGAGTACTGTCACATCAAAATAGACAGGGTCTCCAGAAGACATTTACACTTTCGTCTGGGAGCCAGTCATTACCAATTCTGAGCCCTGCCCTTTGGACTCGCCATAGCATCTGGGGTATTTACGAAATGCATGGCAGTGGTGGTTCATAGGTAGGTATTAGGCGATCGGCCCTAGGGTCTATACAAGCCTTGCCAAAAAGGTATCCTGGCTTTCGCCACCCAAGAAAATTATTTTCCTGTGCCCCTGTTGAGCAGAGCCACAGAGGTGATCCCCGGGGTGAATTTCCTATTTTCCATCCAGTCATCAAGATTTTTTTGAAGAGTGCTAATGAGGAGCTTTGTTTGATATAGATAGGTAGTTTGTTCCAAAATATGGGAACAGGACAGGAATCTATCCCTCCACCATGTTGTGTTTATTGTGGTGACAAGGTTTAGGTCCCTAGAGCATGTAGCTAGGAGGGACTGGGATTTCTTTTTTAAGTGGAGCTTGTCCAACAGCTTTGGGTTTGACATAGCTTTGTATGTTAGGCAGAGATTGTCTCTGAGTAAGCGATATGTGAGGGAGTAAAGCTGGAGTTTTTTGAGACGGGCTGCATAGGGCATCTGTTTGAGGCCGGTAATCCTCTTTGTGAGGTATTTCTGTGACCTTTACAGTTGTTGTAGATGTCTTGTGAGGTACATACCAAAAGGGGCGTTGTACTCTATAATGGGTCTAATGAGTGACGAGTAGAGGGGAACGATGACCTCTTTTTTTCTTGGATGAGAAACTTTTTGTGATGAGGTATGCCACATAGAAGGATTTCCTGACTACTGTGGCAATGTGATTATCAATGGAGAGACTACTGTCCACCTGTGTCCCAAGGTTTCTTGTCACACCTTCGGTGTTAAGTAGACTACTACCACCTATGTGTTTGCTCATGGATACAGAGTTTTTACCAAAGGGGACGACAGTGCACTTTTTGGCATTGAGCTTGAGGCCATGGCTTTGACACCAGGCATCTGTCTCAGTGAGACCCTTTTGTAGGATTTCTGCATTGTTAGGAGTTTGTTATGGCTCCTAGTTTGCAGTCATCTACGAACTTCGTTAGCCAAAGACCTTCTGTGTTAGCCTGTACATCAGAAAAGTAGATACCAAACAGGAGAGGACCCATGACTGAACCCTGTGGTACTCCACTTGTCTCTGGTCTGAAGTCGGAGTTGGAGTTTGTTACTTTCACATTGTGGGTTCTGTCAGTGAGCCAGTTGGCAACCCATCTTGTGACATAGGGATTTATACCTAATTTAGTGACTTTATCTATAATTCGAGTGTGGGGGGTGGTGTCAGAAGCCTTGGCAAGATCTAGATAGGCTGTGTGAACCACCTTACTCTCGTCTACGGCTTTGGTGACTGCTTCAAAGAAGTCAGTCAGGTTTAAGAGACATGATCTGCCTTTTACAAACCTGAACTGGGTGGGGTCCAGAGTTTGGAGATTACCAATGTCTTTGTTTTTAAGTTCCATGGCCTTGCAAACCAGGCTCATTAGGCTAATGGGGCAGTAGTTCCCGGGGTCCATGGTGGCTCCCCTTTTAGGGAGTGGGATAACAATCGCTGTGCGCCATTCAGTGGGCACAAAGCCTGAGGTGAGGCTTTGATTGAACATGGTGCTTAGGTGGGGTGCCAGTTCAATCTGCAGTTCGTGTAGAATGCAGCCTGGGATGTTGTCGGGTCCCATGGATGCTGTGTTTTTGGCTTTGGAGAGTGTGGTTTTTACCTGTGCAGCCGTGATTACAGGAACTTTGCATTCTTCTGATATAGAGATGGGCCCTTTAGGGGAGTGAGAAGGGTATAAAATTAACACTGAACTTATCTGCCAGGATGTTGGCAATATCAGTTGGATGTTCTTCGTGTTTCACTGTTGCAGTCATTACATTTGGGTTATCTGCTTGCAGGTAGCCCTCAGTCGACCTGATTAATAAAGTCTTGGGTCCTGCGTCAGTTGCTGTCCCTTCCTTGACATCAGGTCATCAGGGATATAAAACATGCAGCTGACACCATTACATCCGTCTTTCTTGCTGTTCGGTGCCCAAAGCAGAAGCAGTTCGCAAGTGCCGGTCGACAGACTCCTGAAATTTTCGTTTTCGAGTTTCAGAACCGAAGTCTTCAACTAAAGTTAAGTACCCTGTTGGGGAAACTTTTTCTTGCTCCTTACCGATATCAGTAAAAGTTAATAATTGCATTACTTGTGGAAAGCAAATACCTCACAAAGATTTTCATTGTACTGTATTCCTTGCCTAGGCCCTGACCACAACGTACCTTGCTGTCGGTTTTGTGCTTTATTTAATCAGCGCACTATCTGTCGTCTGTATATTTTCACCTCTAAATATTTCGGTTCTTGGTTTAATTATCCAGAAATGTTGGTTAGCATTCAGACTATCAGGATTCCGAAAAAACGCAAAGATAAAGACAGTGACAGGCCGCCGAGGTCCAAAACTGCCAACGACGCTTCTCCTAAGCCAGTCGTCAGTTCGCCAGTACTCAGTGAGGCACTTTTGCAGCCCCTGATAACCTGCTACTTCTGATTCGCAGGCCTCTACTGAGACTCATTCGGAGTCCGGTATGCCACGAGATGCATCATTTATGGAACCCACGGATGTCTCTACCTTGGATGGGTCCAGAGTCGCTGTGCAGGCACTGGCTTCTGAGGGTGTATTCAGGACCTACGGACTTGCATATTAAATCGACTCCACCTTCATTACTAAGGCCTAAATCTCGATCTATGTCTAAAAAACCGACGCCCAGGCCACATGTTCAGGCCCCTATGCGTAAAAAAAAATGATTGAAATGGCTGAAGATCTAATTACTCTAATCAGAGGTAGTCAAATCCCCCCCCCAGAGGCCTAGGCCTGAGCTTGATTATGAATCTTCTGATCAGGATTCTGTTTCTTCTGATTTTTCTAATGACCTGGATTTGTCCATACCTACTTATGAGGATTCTGATGCAGAGGATTCCATTCCCTGTGCTTCCCCTCCTGAGGATTTTTCTTTTGGGGAAACTTTACATACCTTAAGGGAGCATTTCCACTGGGAAAGCCAGGATTTTTCTGATGCAAAAAAGAGGCTTAAGGATTTCCTTCTCCTACCTCAGCATAGGCCTTTGGCTATTCCTCCTGTACTAGACATTGTTGATGATGTGTTTTTGGAATCCAGTATGGCCCCTGATTCCTTGCCTCCAGCTCCTAGTAAACCTGACCGATACTACAGGGTCCCTGAGACCCACAAGTTCCTTTTTAAAAATCCTGTTGCAGATCCAGAGACTATTTCACAGGGGCCCAAAGGCATTAAGGCTTCTACTGCTAAAAATCTTACCCCTTCTGATAGAGACTCCAAGGCGCTGGATAGATGGGGTAAGAAGGTTTATACTTCTGCAACCTTGGCAATCAGGGCTTTAAACTGCCAATTTCATATGTTAAAATATCAACAGCATATTATTGGACTGCTTAAACAGAAAATGATGTTGATTCCTGACTCTGTGGAAAATAGAGAATTACAGGATTTAATGCATTCTGCTGAATAAGTTGGAATGCATACTTCGCAGTGTGGTTTTGATTCTTTAGAGGCCTCCTGCAGGGCTGCTGTTACTGGGTCTGTGCTTAGAAGGCATGCTTGGCTTAAGGAGCAATCTTTGCCTGATCATGTTACAGCGAAATTGTTGGATGCTCCTTTAAATCAGGATCGCCTGTTTGGCAATAAGGCTGAAGAAGTTCTAAAAAAGACGGAAGATAAAGCTAAATCTATGCAGACTGTTAAAGATTTCTTACAAATGCAACCTCCAAGATTTAGTAGGCACTGGCCTACTAAGAACTGGTCTTTTCCAGCTCCTCTCAAGGCAAACCCAAACACACCTAAAGCACCACGTTTCAGTCCCAGGGTACTCTCAGAACTAAGCAATGGGGGCCTCCACTTCCAAATCTGGAAATAACAAGACCCCCCCCCCCGCATGGTAAACAGTCTCAATGACTTCCTTTTGAAATTACCAAGCACTTACCTTTTAGCCGCTCCTTTGGGGGGGAAGATTGCTCTTCATGCAAAGAACTGGGAACTCATAACCCAGGACAAATGGGTTTTAAATATAGTGTCCCAGGGATACAGATTTCATTTCCACACGTTGCCAACACCATACGGGTGGCCAGGCCTGCCCCCAAATCAGTGGGCAGAGGCTCAAAAACAAGTACTTTCCCTCTTAAACATGGGGGCTATTCAGCCAGTACCAGAAGAGGAAAAGGGACAAGGTTTCTATTCCAGGCTTTTTCTGGTACCCAGAAAAGACATATCATGGTGTCCAATTCTGGACCTGTCTACTCTAAACACCTTTCTGGACATTCCAAAATTCAAGATGCTGAGTCTTCACCAGTTACTTCCTATGCTAGGCAGAGATGCTTGGTTGGCAACTCTAGATTTAAAAGAAGCATACCTGCACATCCCAATCAGGGAATCTAGCAGAAGATACCTACGCTTCAAAGCAGGCTATTTGCATTATCAGTTCTCTGCACTGCCCTTTGGCTTGTCTACTGCGCCCAGGGTATTCACAAAGTGCCTGGCTCCAGTTATTGCATTTTGCAGGCAAACAAATATTCAAATATTTCCATACCTGGCCAATTGTCTAATTCAGGCAGAAAACCAGGGCATACTTCTAAATCATCTGGTGTTTGTAAAAAGGGTTCTAACTTGTCTGGGATACACCATAAACGAAAAGAAATCACAACTGGTACCCTCTCAACAAATTGCATTCCTGGGTGCAAGCTTGAATACAACTGCCCAGATGGCTTTCCTCATGCCAGAGAAGCAAATTCATTTGGTAACTTACTTCAAACAAGTGGCCACAAAAACCCTGCTATCTGCAAGACAAATACTGCAAGCCTTGGAGTTCATGGCCGCCTGCATTCTTGTAATTCCATATGCAAGACTGCATATGAGGAAACTACAGAGGTACTTAAAAAGTCTATGGAGTCAACATTGCCAGCCTGGAAGCAATGATTCCTATCATACCTTGCCAACGCCTGGAATTCCTATGGTGGGCAGAGGCCACCAAACAAGGGACTGCCATTCACATTACCCCCTGCCGCCCAAACCCTAACTACAGATGCATCAGACTATGCATGGGGGCTCACGTGGCAGGGAAGTGCATTCAGGGCAAATGGAACCCAAATCAAATGCACCTACATATCAATCAAAAAGAAATGTTAGTTGTATAGAATGCTCTGACAGCCTTCAAGGACTACATTCTTTCAGGACAACTAATGGTAAAGATGGACAACACCATGGTTATGTAGTACATAAACAAGCAGGGGGTACACATTTTTACCCCCTCTGCATTGTGGAACACAGCCTTGAGCTATCAAGTGCACCTACAAGCTCAATTTCTGCCAGGAAAATTGAATACACTGGCAGATGGACTAAGCAGAAATCTCATGGACCCACACGAGTGGAAACTGGAACCACGGATTTTCAACATGTTGACAAGCAAATGGGGGAGCCCAGATATAGGTTCATAGGTTCATACTAGGCTATCTGCCCTAGGGCATTTATAAGCCTAGCCAGAGCTGTGTGGCTTTCACCACCCCTTAGGTTGAAGAATACTATACCCATTAGTTTGCCGTGCCTCTGTCCAGCAGTGATACAGAGATGATCCCCGGGGTAAACCTACGATCTCCCATCCACTGGTCAAGATTCCTCTTGAACAGAGCCAGCGAGGTGCTCTGTCTCACATGGACCGGGATTCTGTTCCACAGCATAGGGAGTCTCTGGGTGATGAATCTGTCCCTCCAGCACGTCCTATTTATATCCGTGTTGAGGTTTAAGTCTCTTGCGGCTCTGGTGGATTTGGATTTTTTGAGGTGGAGCATGTCCATTAATTCCGGGTTGGACATGGCCTTGTATGTCGGGCACAGGTCACCTCTGAGCAGACGGTATGCGACTGAATAGAGCTGGAGTTTCTTCAGTCGGGCAGCATATGGCATATTTTGAGCCTTTATCCTTTTGGTGAGGAACTTTTGGGGTCTTTCCAATTGCTGCAGGTGTCTGGTAAGATACATTCCGAATGGGGCATTGTACTCAATCATTGGTCTGATAAGTGAAGAGTACAGGGGAACAATGACCTCCCTTGATCTGGATGTGAATCCCTTCATAATCAGGTGGGCAATGTAGAAGGTCCTCCTAACCACTTTGGCAATGTGAGTGTCAAAAGAAAGGTTACTGTCAACTTGGGTCCCCAGGTCCCTGATCACCTCTTCTGTGCTTAATGGATTGCCACCTATGTGGTAACTTGGGGTTACCTTGTTTTTACCAAAGGGTATGACTATACATTTTTTGGCGTTTAGCTTAAGGCCATGGCTCTGGCACCAGTTATCCGTTTCTATGAGACCTCTCTGAAGGATATCTGTGTCTGATGGATTTTCAACTATGGCGCCCAGTTTGCAGTCATCTGCAAACTTTATCGGCCACAATCCTCCTATGTTTGCCTGCACTTCTGAAAAGTAGATGCCGAACAAGAGGGGGCCCAGGACTGAGCCCTGTGGGACACCGCTTGTGACCGGCTTGGAGTCTGACATGGCACCAGCAACTCTAACCCTGTGGGTTCTGTCCTTGAGCCAGTTTGCAACCCATCTTGTGACATATGGGTTTACATTTAAGCTGGTGAGCCTTTTCTATGATACCCGAGTGGGGTATTGTGTCGAAAGCTTTTGCAAGGTCAAGGTAGGCTGTGTGAACTGCCTTACCCTCATCAATGGCCTTGGTGACTGTTTCAAAAAAGTCAACCAAGTTCAAGAGGCATGATCTGCCCTTGACAAAGCCGAATTGGGTAGGATCCAATGTCTGTAGGTCCCCTATGTCTTTATTTATGAGTTCCATTATGATCCTCTCCATAGCTTTGCAGACCAGGCTTGTTAAGCTTATGGGGCGGTAATTACCAGGGTCCGTAGAAGCACCGCCTTTGTGGAGTGGGACCACAGTTGCCGTCGCCACTCTTTGGTGCGTATCCTGTGGTAAGGCTAAGATTAAACAGCAGCCTTATGTGTGGGTTTAGTTCCTCATTGAGTTTGTGTAGCACACAGCCGGGGACACCATCCGGTCCCATTGATGCTGTGTTTTTAGCTTTAGAGAGAGCAGCTCTCACCTGGGCATTTGAGATGATTGGGAGGCTACACTCTGCTGGGATAGATATTTCTCCTTTTGGGGGGGAGGGAGAAATTTTCACTGAACCTGTCTGCGAGTATGTTTGCAATGTCTGTGGGTTTAGTGATTTTTGTATCATTTTGGACTAATTCTGAGCATATCTGGGAGTTTCCACCCAGATTTCTAACATAGCTAAAGAAGGCCTTATGATTGTCTTTTGAGTCCTTGGCGATTTTTCTCTCAAAGTTGGCCTTGGATGATTTTATGAGTAATCGTAGTTTTTTACTAGTATTGATCAGAGATGTCTTCCCTTTTAGGGATTTTGCTCTGTCTTGTAGTAGCTTTCTCCTCTTGTTGTAAAGTTTGTTTATGGCTGGGGTCCACCAGATCGGGCGCTTGCCTTTGGTGGAAAGGGTCTTGATTTTATTTGGGATTGCTTGATCCATGCAATCCTGGAGGTGCTCGTAGAAAGCATTTGTAAGGGATTCAGCAGCGTGGATTGTGGTTTCCAATGGCTCAGGGGCCTTGAAGGATACCACACCAGTCTTAAGAAGTGTGAAGTTGGCTTCTGAGAAGTTCTTCACTGTGGTCTTTTTTGTTGGGGGTGGGGACGGGATGTGGATCTCCAGTGAGATTAGTTTATGGTCTGATCTCACCAATGAGGGATATACTTCCGGTGTGGAGCATTTTGTCCCCATGTTTGTGATGATCAGGTCTAGTATATTTTCACCTCTTGTGGGAATGGTGACAACTTGTTCCATAGCATTTGAGTTTATGAACTCCAGGAACCTTTGGGTTAGGGTATTGGGGCTTGAGTAATGTTCCCAGTCTATGTTTGGGTAGTTGAAGTCACCCAATATGATGGTGTTTGGAGAGACATTTATACTCTCCAGTGTCTTCAGCAAGGCTGTGTGGGGTTCCTGAGTTTGAGAGGGTGGCCTGTAACATTCTACAAACTGTAGAGCAGTTTTGCCTATGGTTAAATGCACCTGAGATCTATTTGCCTCCATCCAGAACTACCAGTTGGACAAGTTTTGCACAAGGACTCCCCACAAAGAAGCCTGGAAAGTGGATGCTCTGTCCTTCAGCTGGAAAAACCTATCAGTCTACGCTTTTACCCCTCTGCCTCTGCTCTCCAAAGTTCTGCTAAAAGTCAAACAGGACAAACCAAGAATGATTTTGATTGCTCCAGAGTAGCCACACCAACACTGGTACCCACCCCTGCGCAGTGTGTTGCAAATATCTCCATGGCATCTGCCTCAAACCCCTTCCTTGCTGTCTCAGCAGGATAACCAAATTCAGCACCCTCAGCTTCCAACGTTGAACCTTGCAGCCTGGCTAATCACTTAAGTTCACCGTTATCAGCCCTCCGCAAACCTATGATGAATGTCATCTTGGAGGCGATAAGACCTAGTACTAGAAAATCTTATGCTGACAAATGGAAAATATTCTGTTCCTGGAACCAGTCTATAGGGATGAGCACAGCAGCGCCCAATTTACCTCAGATTTTGCAATACTTAACTGAGATGCCTCACAAGGGGGCCTGTCTTTTTCCTCTATTAAAATCCACGCTTCAGCTATTTCAGCTCACTGTAACACAGAACCACCCCTCTTCTCTCATCCCGTGCTCAAGCAGTATCTCAGAGGGGCAAAGAACTTGAGACCACCCAGGAGAGCTCCTACCCCTGCCTGGGACCTTAACTTTGTTTTGGAGAAGCTCACTGTACCTCCTTTCAAGCCAGCTGCTACTACAGACTTAAAATTTCTTTCTTGGAAAACAGCCTTCTTTTTAGCAATCACTTCAGCTAGAAGGATATCTGAATTACAGGCCCTTATGGCAGTGGAGCCTTTCGTCATCTTTCATGTGGACAGGGTATCTCTGAGGACCAATCCATCCTTCATGCCCAAGGTGGTTTCCAGTGTGGCTCTTAATCAGTCCATTCATTTGCCAACCTTCTTTCCCAATCCACAGAACAAAGGGGAACAGATTATGCATTGGACAGGACTAAATCTTGAAGAAAATCTGAACAATTGCTGGAAGCATTTGCTGCAGGGGCAGAGGGGAAGGCTATTTCAAAACAAACCATTTCTAAATGGATAAGCCATTGCATTCATTTCTACTATAAGCACCATAGAAAACCTAACTCCCATGGGGATCAGATCTCACTCCACCAGGGCTGCATCTACTTCTGCAGCCTTTCTCAGAGGTGTTCCTACCAGGGATATTCTAGAAGCTGCTATCTGGAGATGTCCTTCAAGAATGCAACCGCAGTCCTGACATATGGGTTGTCCTGCCTCAGGCAGCCCCTTGGTCGGCCAGATTCCAAAGTCTGGGTCCAGCGTCGGCTGATGTCGCCTCTTCCCCGACGTCAGAGCGGCTGGGGTATAAAAGCATCAGTCGACGCCATCTTCTCCAGTCTTTCTTGCCGTGCAGTGCCCGAAGCAGTTCGCAAGTGCCGGTCAGCCAGCTCCTGTGTTTTAAGTTACTGAAGTCATCAGAAAGCTAAGTACCCCATTGGGGAACCTTTTCTTGCCTCAGCCGATGTCAGATAAAACTGCAAAAGTTAATAATTGTTTGTCTTGTGGTAAACAAATACCTCATAAGGACTTTCATTCTTACTGCCTTCCCTGCCTGGGCTCAGACCACGACTTCTCGGCCTGTGCTGCCTGTGCTTGCTTCAATAAGCGCACACTCAGGCGCCGGGCAGAATTTGCTGAAGACTTTTTTGGGGAAAAATTTCTCCTATATCATGCCGTCGGAACAACTGACAACACATATTTCCAAAAAACGGAAGGACCGGGACCAACATTCTCGGCCCACGACTTCCACAGACGCCACGCCAAAGCCTACCGCGAGTGCATCGGTCTCTTCGGAGGCGGTAATTCAACCGCTCCAGACCGACGACACCGCTTTACCGCACACTTCGGTCCCGGAGGTTACCCCGGTGCCAGTTGTTGATTTTCCTCCGAAAACCGAAGCCCAGGATTTACCTGACACCATTCGGGTGGATAAAGTTACTCCAGCACGTGGGGCAGCTAGGCCTCCGGTCTCTATGTCCATCAAGGCCTACACACGTGCTAAGGCTGCCAGCCAGGCTAAGGCTCACCCTCCTAAATACTTTTCCCAGGGTACCACTTCTGATAAACAGATCATGACTTTAGCTGCAGATCTAATTTCTTTAATCAGAGGCTCTCAGGCACATCCAGACAGAGGTTCTCAGCCGCCTGCAGATTTAAGGCCTAGGGTTGAGCAGACAGATACCTTTTCCTCAGATGAAGCCTCTGGGGACTCAGACCATTCAGATTCCCAGGAAGAATCCTTCCAGGACTACGAGGATTCTGATGCTGATGAATCCATTCCCTCTGCCTCTCCTCCAGAGGATATTTCTTTCGTGGAAATTCTCCACTCCATGAGAGAGCATTTTCAGTGGCAGGGCCAGGATTTCTCTGACTCCAGGAAAAGGCTACGTACTTTCCTTAAGTTACCCCAGCACAGGCCTTTAGCTATTCCACCAGTGTTAGATGTATTGGATGATGTGTACTCAGACTCCAGTGCTTCCCCTGATTCTCTCCCTCCTGCTCCTGTCAAGCCAGACAGATATTACAGGGTTCCTGAAACTCATAAGCATCTCTTTAAGGCCCACTCTGTGGATCTAGAAACTATTTCTCAGGGGTCCAAAAGAGATGGGGCAAAAAAGTTTATACCTCAACCACCCTTGCCATGAGGGCACTTAACTGTCTTTTTCATATGTTTCAGTATCAGGATTTCATGATGGATGATTTGCAGAAAAAGTTAGCCTCTCCTGAGCCTTTAGATAGAAAGGCCTTGCAGGATTTGGTTCATAATACTCAGCAGGTTAGCAATCATTTTCTTCAGTGTGGTTATGATGCATTGGAAGCTTCATGTAGGGCAGCTATGACAGGGGCCGTCATACATAGACATGCTTGGTTGAAAGAACAGGCATTGCCAGATCATGTTAAAGTAAAGCTCCTAGATGCACCTCTGGAAAAACAGAAGCTATTTGGTGCTAATGCACAGGATGTGTTGAAATCTATTGAGGAAAAGGTTACATCAGTACAAACAGTCAAAGATTTCCTCCAGGTTCAGCCGGAATTGGCCTTCAAAGAATTGGTCCTTTCCAGACACTGACAAGTTCCAAAGGGGAAAAAACAGGTGTGCTTGAGGTAGAGGGCAATACCGGGGCTCCTACAGGGGCCGCCAATGGCAACCAACTAATCAGAGAAGTGGCGCAGGGACTTCTATTGCTCCACAGGGACAATCACAATGACTTGACTTTGACACCGCCGACCAAGGCTCAAAGAGAAGCACCTTTAGGCGGAAAATTATCCTTATTTTCAAAGAATTGGCACGTTTTAACAAGGAACAAATGGATTCTGGACATAATAGACAAAGGTTACAGGTTCCACTTCCATACCTTACCAACAAGACAAGGCATGCCAAACCTGCCCCAAAATCAAAGGGCAGAGGCACCCATACAAGTTTCAAACCTGTTACAGATCAAAGCAATAGAAAAGGTTCCTTCTCAGGAACAAGGCCAGGGATTCTACTCAAGACTGTTCCTTGTTCCAAGAAAAGAAAAGCAATGGAGACCTGTACTGGACTTGTCCACTCTAAACACTTTTCTCATTGTGCCAAAATTCAAAATGCTGACGTTACAGCAACTTCTTCCCATGCTGGGCAAGGGGTCTTGGCTGGTTACTCTGGACCTCAAGGAGGCATACCTGCATGTCCCAATCAGACACAGTTGATTTCTTGCAGGGTTAGAGCATTATCAATTCTCAGCATTGCCATTTGGCTTTTCTGCGCCCAGAGTATTCACGAAATGCCTGGCATCAGTAATTGCACATTGCAGACTCCAGGGGATACAAATATACCCTTACCTGGACGACTGCCTTATACAAGCGGACAGCAAACATGCCTTAATAAGAAACTTGGACTATGTCATACGCTTACTACAGGCTTTGGGATACACAGTCAACATTCAAAAATCAAGACTACTGCCATCCCAACAAATAATTTTTCTAGGAGCCAAACTGGACACAAACTCACAAATGGCTTTCCTCACAGAAGAAAAACAAGAACAATTACCAGATTACTTCAAAAGCCTAGCAAAGCCCACCCAGATGACTGCAAGGAAAATCCTGCAGGCCCTGGGTTTCATGGCATCTTGCATTCTTCTGATTCCACTGGCAAGACTACACATGAGAAAACTACAATGGTACCTAAAAAGTTTATGGTCTCAACACAGCCACAACTTAAAAGAAATTATACCACTCATTCCATGTCTTCAAAAGGAATTTTTGTGGTGGGCATAAGCAAGTCAATTAAACAAAGGCATGTCTTTCAACAAACCTCAAGCAAGTCAAACCATTACAACAGACGCCTCAGATCATCTGCTAATAAAGACAGACAACACCACTGTCATGTGGTACATAAACAAACAGGGAGGCACTCATTCTGGCACTCATTCTTACCCCCTCTGCAGACTAACAATGACTCTTTGGGAAAAGGCCCTGAAACTGAACTTACAGTTGCAATCCCAGTTTGTTCCAGGCAAGGACAATGTTCTGGCGGACAGTCTAAGCAGAAACATTTTGAACCCGCACGAATGGATGCTGCATCCAGACATTTTTTCACAAATAACTCATGCATGGGGAAGGCCGGACATAGATCTCTTTGCCTCTCACCTCAATCATCATCTGAAGATGTTCTGTTCGAGGACACACCATCCTCAAGCCTGGAGAATGGATGCTCTCTCCTTCAGCTGGAATTCTCTGATAAGTCTATGCATTCCCACCTCTACCATTAATGACCAAGGTGTTACTGAAGATCAAAGCAGAACAACCGAAGGGTATTTTGATAGCTCCAGACTGGCCAAGGCAGCACTGGTATCCATTACTAAGGAGCATATCTCGCACCAAGCCGTAGCCCCTGCCTCAATGGCCTCTGCTTCTAACTCAGCACAATTACAGGACTGTTCATCCCAACCTGCAAACATTGCAGCTGACAGCTTGGAGGGTTCCATGACTTCTACCCATATCTCTCTCTCCAAAAAAGTTCAAGAGATCTTACTGGAAGCACGCAGACCTTCCACCAGAAAAACTTATTCAGCCAAATGGAAGAGATTCATCACCTGGAATGCCAACAAGGGTCAGGATGCATCAGTAATAAGCATGCAGATACTAGAATACTTGGCAGAAATGCTTCATAGTGGCCTTTCATATTCTTCCATAAAATACACGCTTCAGCAATCTCAGCAAAATACAACTGTGATCCACCTGTGTTTTCACATCCTTTGCTAAGACAGTTTCTAAGAGGGGTAAAGAATATCAAACCTCCCAGGAAACCACCAGTGCCTGCATGGGACCTCAACTTCGTCTTGGAAAAATTAACTCTTCCTCCTTTTGAGCCAGCAGCATCTTCAGAAATGCAATTTCTCTCCTGGAAAACAGTTTTCCTGTTGGCAGTTACCTCAGCAAGAAGAGTCTTGGAGATACAGGCCCTCATGGCAGTACCTCCATTCCTCATTTTTCATCAGGACAGAGTTTCTTTTAGAACCAGTCCTTCATTCATGCCAAAAGTGATATCCAGGGTGTCTCTAAATCAAGCAATTCACCTGCCTACTTTCTTTCCCAATCCTCAAAATAAAGGAGAAAAGCTGCTGCACACTTTGGACATACACAGACAATTACACTACTACGTGGACAGAACAAAGGCCAACAGAAAGTCTGACCAACTATTTGTAGCTTACGCTGCTGGAGTGCAAGGAAAGGCAATTTCCAAACAAACAATTTCAATTTGGATTGGACACTGCATCAGATTCTGTTACTCTTTCCATGGAAAAGGTGTGCCAGCCAATATCAGGCCACACTCCACCAGAGCTATAGCCACCTCCACAGCCTTTCTAAGAGGGGTGGCTACAAAGGACATTCTAGAAGCTGCTACATGGAGCTCCGTGCATACATTTTCCAAACACTACAACCTGCCTTTATACTCCAGATCCCGAGCAGGCTTTGCTTCGGCAGTCCTACAGGGCATTTTAGCTACACCATCTTTTTCTTAGATCCTACCACCCCCAGCTTGGCTATGGTATTCAACCCATATGTCAGGACTGCAGTTGCATTCTTGAAGGACATAGTACAGTTTTGTACCTACCATAAATGTAGATGTCCGATAGATATGCAACTGCAGTCAGGTTCCTCCGCCTACCCTCTGTAATTTACTTTTTTGGGTCCACTACCCCTTTTCCAACTTAGCTGGGGATAGCTTTTATGGTGTATCTGTTTATTACTATTGTGCATGTCTGGAATTGTATGCATTCTCTAAATTTAACCTTCCTTGGAGGGCACCTAGCATCTGGGGCAAGAAACACTGAAGAAGATGGCGTCGACTGATGCTTTTATACCCCAGCCGCTCTGACGTCGGGGAAGAGGCAACATCAGCCGACGCCGGACCCAGACTTTGGAATCCGGCCGACCGAGGGGCTGCCTGAGGCATGACAACCCATATGTCAGGACTGCAGTTGCATATCTGTCGGACATCTACATTTATGGTAGGTACAAAACTGTACTTTCTGTACATACTTTCACCAAGCATTATCATTTACCAATTTTCTCTAAATCCAGAGCTGGCTTTGCCACTGCTGTCTTGCAGGGCCTTTTAGCTGTCCCTAATGCTGTATAAACTCCTCTTCCCAACCATAGCTTTGGGAATCTACACAAATGTAATGACTGCAATAGTGAAATATGAAGAACATAGTACAGTTGTGTACACTTACCATAAATGTAGATGTTCGAGTGTATTCACTGTTGCAGTCCTGGTTACCCTCCCTCCAGCCCCCTAGTTTTCTGTGGCTATACCTCTACTTTCTTTTACTATGCTTAAAAGCCTTTTTGGTGTATTTGCTTTAGGTTGGAGGTATATTTTTGTGTTTTTAATTTTATTTGCTCCCCATTAGGGAGGCACCTGACATCTGGGGCAAGAAAAACTGATGTAATGGCATCGGATGCATGTTTTATACCCCTGACGACCTGACGTCATGGAAGAAGGGACAGCAACCGACGCAGGACCCAAGACTTTGTTAATCAGGCCAACTGAGGGCAACTTGCCAGCAGATTACCCAAATGTAATGACTGCAACAGTGAAATACACTCGAACATCTGCATTTATGGTAAGTGTACACAACTGTACTTTATTGCCTGTGCTACTTCTTACCCTAATTGGTGGCTTTTCTTTTTTTTTTTTTATCTTTATACCTTTCCCCTCCCAGATACTATTAACAACTTGCATGCTTTCAGAAAGCATTAACTTTTTAGCCTTGAAAACAAAGTGATGTAATGGGATCCTATCTCGCCTACATTCATAACTGATGGGTTCAGAGCCGATCCATCGGCTCCGACTCTGCCACTATATACTAGAACGAAGTCTCTAATTGGCTGGGCTACCCCTTATCCCAGAATGCACCACACCTGCTTCCCCAGATCTCGTTTGCCGCTTTTCAAGCTGGACGTGGTCTCGACTTGGCTGGAGCCAAGTGGTTTTTTCATTACTTTTTGGTCTTTTGACCTAAGGTTTTCTTCACAAATTTAACAAACAGCTGTTTTAACAGCTTTACGTGTGTGTGTAACTTGTTTTGGTGTGATTGGTATTTTTTTCTACATACCGGGCAAGGCCCGTTTAAGTTAGAGGGCCATTGCCCTTATTTGTGTGTGGGTGTGTTGATTTTGTCTCTCTGTACGTCCTGATTTATCGGGCTAAGCCCGTTTAAGTTGGAGGGCTTCTGCCCATTTTGTGTTCTGTATCTCGGGCCAGTCCCGTTTATTTGAGTCAAAGGGCTCGTGCCCTACTTTAAGGTTTGCTTTTCGTTGTGGGAAATAGTTGTGTGATAGGATGTCGAAAGAGCAGAAGTCTGGTTTTAAAAAGTGCACCAAGTGCAACTACAAAATGTCTCTTACTGATAGCCATGCTGTTTGTGTATATTGTTTAGGACTGAAACATTTGCAGGAAACATGTAGTGTTTGTCATACTTTTTCCTCTAGGGTCCTTCAAGAATGAAAAAATAAATTGATCCTTAAGGGCCTTATTAAGCCCTCCTTTGAGGAAGCTTTGGCTTCTCCTTCCTCTCCAGCTTCTAAAAAGAAAAGGTCGTCGGCTCCGACCAGTCTGTCGGAACCGACTTCCAAGAAGCATAGGTCGACCTCTTCTTCCTCGGCTCCAATGGCTTCGGAGCCTCGGGTGGAAGGGTCTGCCTCGATACCTCTTTCCTCGGCTCCATTGGTGTCGGAGCCGCAGGTTGGGGGATCAAGAGGCGAATCACCTGCTTCGGCTCCTTTGGTCTCGGAGCCGTTGGAGGTGTGCAGCTCAGACTCTCCCCCCTGGCCCCGAAGTCCCCTTCGGCGCTGATGCTTATTCATACGGTTCCGGATCCGGTGCCGATGGTGTTGGAGCCATTTCGGAGCCGGTCCCCTGGTCTATCGGAGCCGAGAGAGAAGTCTTCTTGGCCCCCATCTATTTCCTCTAAATCCTCCAGGTTGTCAGACTCAGATTTGGACAGAGTTATCCAGAGGCTTTTCCAGTCCCCGGTTTTTGCAAAAATGGTCTCGGCTCCAGCCCACTCTGTTCCGGAGCCGGTCCCCACTTCGCATCCGATTCCTCCTCCAACCTCCTCGGAGCCATTGGAGTCGGTGATGGTAGAGCGGAGCAGAGTTGTCCAGTCGGAACCGGGACTCCCTCGGAGATTCTCTGTTCCGACCATCATTCCTACCCTGTCCTCGGCGTCAGGGTTCGGTACCGGGACTTCCTCAGTCGGGGCCGAGGGGAACACTTTGGAACTGGTAGCTTCGGTGCCTAGTCTTCCCCTCGGAGCGTCGGCCGCATGGATTCCCGGTACCGTCGTGGTCTCTCAGCCGGTGTCCTCCGTAGAGTCTGGAGGTCCTGTTTTTGAGGCCATGAGGAGTGCGCTGGCCATGTCCTTGCCAGCTCAGCAAGTCTCTACCTCACCGTCCCTAGACTTGGGAACTGGTGCTTCTGGTGTGCTTTATTCCCACGGCAGCGGGGCCCCAGGGCCTGAGGATACCCCCCTTGGGGGGTTCCCTTCTCCTGGGATGTCCTTCTGAATCCGCTTCAGATGAACCTCCAAGAAAACAGTTGTGTAAGAGGAAGCACATTGACTCCCAGGATGAGTCTGTCACATCAGATACTGACCTCGATGATGCGGAGGGGTCCCCAAAATTGTCCTCGGATGACGTCTCATTCTCAGATATCCTCGAGATCCTGAGACAGAGAGG
Source organism: Protopterus annectens (assembly GCF_019279795.1). Classification (NCBI taxonomy): domain Eukaryota; kingdom Metazoa; phylum Chordata; order Ceratodontiformes; family Protopteridae; genus Protopterus; species Protopterus annectens. Next base: position 770,350,061 of record NC_056745.1, on the reverse strand, counting down.
CGATTGGCAGTCCAAAATCCCTTCCGCAGAGGAGTCAGTCTTCCTCAAGGCTTTTGGGGCCCAGCCCTCCGCCTCCTGGGTGTCTCCACCCTTCGATGAATTACTAGATTTAGTTTCTCGAAGGGTCTGGGAACACCCTGACACTGTGGAACCGGTGCCCTCCAGGCCTAACAAGTTCCTCTCAGCCCCTCCTCAAAAGGAATTTTTGACTAAAGGAGTTGCAGTAGATGCGATGGTGGTGGCATCTGCCACTCAGCAGGACGTGGCAGAGGCTTCAACGTCTATTCACCCTCCTAATAAGGATTCCAGGAGCATGGATAGGTATGGGAAGTGTACCCTTTCTTCAGCGGCCTTTTCCCTGCGGTCGCTGAATTATCTTTGTCATTTTACCAGGCTCCAAAGGGACCTCCTCAAAGAGTTAGGTGAGTCTCTTACGGGTAATCTTCCTGAGGCGTTAGCCCAAACTGTTGGCGCCCAGATGACTACCCTATCTTCAATAGTCAACTCATCCATGAGGCTCATATCATATGCGGCCGAAGGGGCGAGTAGAGCAGCGGGAACAGGCGTGGCTCTTAGAAGACACGACTGGTTACGCTTGTGTCCCTTCGCGGAGGCCTTTAAGTCTTCCTTCACTGACGCCCCCTTTGATGGGTCCTCCCTGTTTGGACCCAAGGTGAAGGACACACTGACTCGGTGCGAGCAGGAGGGCAAGACCTTGACTGCCGTGGGGACCCGTTTTTCCGCTCCCTCTAGACCATACCCCAAGGCCCAGAGAGGAGGGAAAATGTGGTTCAGGAAATCTCAAAGGTCTTTCCCTACTCCATCGAGTGATCCCCCCTCTAGAGGCGGGGGGGATTCAGGAAGACGCCGCCCCAGAGGCGGCAGAGGCCCCCATAACTCTGGAGACCGCGATTCCTTTCGTGGTCCATCCTACGCTCACCGTCCCTGAGACGTGGCCCGACTGCATCTCGAGCCAGTCGGGGTCGCTTTGTGGAACACCCGCAGGCTTGGGAATCTATCACCAAGGATCAGTGGGTGCTCCGAACCATAACCGGAGGCTATCTCATCCCTTTCATCAAGATCCCCCCCCTTCCTATCAGGAAAATCCCGGATGTGCCACCCAGTCAGCGGGATCAAGCAGCGGTCGAGGTTTCAAAGCTGCTAAGAAAAGGAGTCATCCAGCCTGTCCCCGCCGACCAGATCGGATCAGGAACTTACTCAAGACTATTTTTGGTGCCAAAAAAGACAGGGGACTTGAGGCCCATTTTGGACCTCAGATCATTGAATCGCTTTGTAAAAAAATCCAAATTCCGAATAGTCACCCTTCAGTCCATTCTCCCATTATTGGAGAAGGATGTCTGGATGTGCTCCATAGACCTCAAGGGCGCTTACTATCACATTCTGATAAGTCAAGAGTCCAAGAGTCATTTACACTTCCGCCTGGGAGCCAGTCATTTCCAGTTCCGAGCACTGCCCTTTGGTCTCACCACAGCCCCCAGGGTGTTCACCAAGTGTCTGGCAGTAGTGACAGCTCACTTGAGAAGTCTAGGATTCCAAGTGTTTCCCTATCTAGACGACTGGCTCCTTACTGCCACCTCCAAGCATCTATTAGTTTGTGCGTTTATGACCACAGTCAGTTTGGGTCATTCACTAGGAATCACGTTCAATTGGGAAAAATCTGTGCTGTAGCCGTCTCAGCGTACTACCTTTATAGGCGCAGAGTTAGACACAAGAAGAATGCGGGCATTCTTGCCGGTAGAAAGGATTCAGGTCCTGCAGTCTCAGGTTCAAACCTTGTTACCCAGATCACGAGTTCAGGCCAGACTGATTCTGCAGTTATTGGGCACGATGGCCTCGACTATTCTTCTAGTCCCCTTAGCCAGGCTGCACATGCGGGTGCTGCAATGGCTACTGTTGGTTCAATGGTCCTTTCAGGAACTCCCCTTGAACCATTTGGTCCAGATTACGGAAATTTGCCGTCGGGACCTACGTTGGTGACTGCTTCGGTCCAACCTGGACCAGGGGTGACCCTTTGCCCTTCAGCCTCCCATCGCCACGGTGACCACGGACGCCTCCCAGATAGGGTGGGGGGGTCATTATCTGGACAGGTCTCTCCAAGGCATGTGGCAGGTTCACGAAACGCACTTACATATCAATATCCTGGAAATGAAAGCGGTGCTACTGGCGTTGCAAGCACTTCATCATGCTCTTCCCCGGGGTACTATTGCGATTCTATCCGACAACATGTCGGTAGTCTGGTACATAAACAAGCAAGGCGGAACCAGGTCCTACCCTCTTTGCCGAGAGGCCATGAGAGTGTGGCATTGGGCGATTTTTACCCAACGTTTCCTAGTGGCAACGCACATTCCGGGGAAATCCAATGTGATTGCAGACAGGCTGAGCAGGACTTTCCTGTTGCCGCACGAGTGGTCCCTCAACGACAGGGTGGCTGCAAACATCTTCGCCAAGTGTGGCCTCCCTTGTTGCGACTTGTTCGCCAGCCCTCACAATGCGAAATGCAGGGAGTTCTTCACTCTGACTCCCTCTCAGGGGCAGATTCCCAGGGACGCTCTAGCTCACAGTTGGCCCCCCGGTCTACTTTACGCCTTCCCTCCGGTTCCCCTTCTCCCGAAGGTGATACAGAAGACGATTTATCTGGGAAGCGACATGATTTTGATCGCTCCACACTGGCCTCGTCAGGTTTGGTTCCCCTTCCTTCTGAGGTATGCGGTGGAAGGCCCATGGTTTCTGGACCTGGTGCCCGACCTGTTAACTCATCAGTTGGGACAGTCTCACCCATCCCTCAGGTCCTTGAGGTTGGCCGCTTGGTTACTCCACTTCCAACCTTAGTCAGAGAGAACTCTCTTTCTCCAGACGTCATCCACATTTTGTCCTCTTCTCACAAACCTTCCACTATTAAACTGAATTCCAGCAAGTGGAAGAGGTTTGCTCTTTGGGCCAACAACGAGGTATAGATCCCTTACCCCAGTACCTCAGGTTTTAGAATTCCTGGCTTCTTTGTTTTATTTGGGCTCTTTAGTTTCCACAATTAAAGTCCAACTGGCGGCTATCTCTAATTTTCATGTCTCCTTTGAGCCTTCCTTAATGGCAAACAGGCTTTGCAAATCTTTCCTTAAAGGAGCCTGGCTCCTTCGGCCCCCAATAGCCCATCCTGTGCCCCCTTGGGACCTGAATATGGTTCTAGCTTCTGCCCGCTCCTTTGAACCAGCAGCTACTTGTGATATAAAATTTCTATCTTGGAAAACCGCCTTTTTGGTGGCAATAACCTCTGCCAAGCGGGTCTCAGAGCTTCAGGCTCTCTGTTCTCATCCTCCTTATTTGACCTTTCACAAAGACAGTGTGTCCCTCTAGTTAAATCCCTCTTTCTTGCCCAAGGTAGCATCCCCCTTATGCATTCAACAATCTGGAGCTCCCTGTGTTTTTTCCCAAATTCTCCAATAGCGCAGAATATATTTTCCATCAGTTGGATGTTCACAGACAACTGCGTTTTTATTTAAGTAGGACCAATCAGACACGAAAGTCAGATCAGCTGTTTGTGTCCTTTGCGGAAAATAGGTTGGGTCAACCGGTGGCTAAAACCACCATAGCCAAATGGATTAAAGATTGCATCTCCTTCATTTATTCACGGTCCGGCAAAGAGCTACCCTTCCCAGTCAGGGCTCATTCTACCAGGGCAATGGCTACTTCTGTAGCATTCCACTCCAAATTATCGATAGATGATATCTGTGCGGGCGCTACCTGGACTTCTCCGCACACCTTCATTTCTCATTACAAGATAGATGTGGCTTCTCGAGGTAGAGCTTCCTTTGGTTCCACAGTTCTCAAGAGTGTTTTCCAGTGAGCCACCCGGGATTTAGGTGCTAGGGACACTATCCCATCAGTTATGAATGTAGGCGAGATAGGATCCCATTACATCTTTTAGTTATGTACTTACCATAACTTCAGATGTATGGGATCCATCTCGCTCCATTCATACCTCCCTCCCTCCTTCCCCCTTCCCATTGGATTTAGAGGGAATGTTGCTACTTACTGAGTTTTTCTCTTGAAGGACTTTAGTTTGTTACAGTTGCTGGTATGTCTCTGTGTCTGGATGTAGGTATGAAAGCGAACAAACAAGATCTGGGGAAGCAGGCGTGGTGCATTCTGGGATAAGGGGTAGCCCAGCCAATTAGAGACTTTGTTCTAGTATATAGTGGCCGAGTCGGAGCCGATGGATAGGCTCCGAACCCATCAGTTATGAATGTAGGCGAGATGGATCCCATACATCCGAAGTTATGGTAAGTACATAACTAAAAGTTTTGGCATTTTTATTGGCTTATAATCGGCTTGTTTCCATGGAAATGTAAAAGAAAATAATGTAGTCCTCAGCTGCAAGCTTCTAAAGACCATATGAAACCTTTTTTGCTAAAGGAAAACTGTTATAGTCAATGTTTTCTTATTTACTTGTTTACATTTAAACTTGCTAGATTAAGCCACTGTTCTTACTTTTGCAATGATGAATGCCTGGATTAAGAGAATAAATACTAGCTCTACATATATTATGATTTGTTTACTTTTGCACCCCATCTCAACAACCCAAAATTACAGCCATTTAAATTAAACTTGCTTTTTTCTATTTTTTTTTTCTTTTTTGCATTGTAATGTAAAAATCCAGGGTACACGCACGTAGGACAGGCGTGCACGGTCCCTCAAAAACGCCAAATCAACACACAAAAGTGGACCAGCACGTAAAGAATTGCCAGATAAAAATATATTTATTCCATCATTATTTCATCAATCCATACAAAGTAATGGTGGTTACCATTACTAAAAGCAAACCGGTTTCGGCTTGTATAAGCCTTTGTCAATGCCAAAAATGAAAAAAATTTCCTCCATTTTGAACACTATTTATAGTGCAGCTCTTAAAGGACCATGCCTCCAAATCTTGCATATATGCAATATGAGTGAATTGAATATTCTAACTAAAGAAATCACTATCATAGAGAACCCAACAACATGTATAACAGAAAAATCATACTAATATGGATATATATAAAAATAAATCCATATGTATATATATATATATATATATATATATATATATATATATATATCTAGTGTATACATGTTTATCTCCCTGCTGATGACAACTTAATTATACAAATATTAATATAATTTAAAGACCATATCATACATATAAATATATAATATATATATATGATTAATATATAAAAGATTATCAGGTCTAAAGAATTCCAATGTTAGTCATGAGCAAAAAAATAATTTTTATCTTGTTACATGATTGTGTATTCATGGCCCTCTTATAATTGTTCGAATATATTCAATCCAGGTCTGAAAAGACCCCCCAATTTACTAATCCATTTGTTTTCCATATCATTAAGCTTTTGATGCCATCCTGCTTTGAAATTTCTATGTAACATGATCCTGTCTATAACAACAAATTTAAATGTGGCAGAAGGATGTTCCAAAGTATGTTTGCACAATGCATTTGTAATGTGTCTATTTCTGATCGCACTCATGTGCTCACCTATTCTGAGTTTGACTGGCCTCGAAGTCTGTCCAATATAAAATGCAGAACAGGTACACGTGGCCAGATATACCACCCAATCTGAGCTGCAATTTGCAAATATCCTAATGTCAAAGACCTGAGAGGTATTTTTGCTTGAAAATTCACTTGTTTTTAACATATATTTGCAAACAGAACAGTGGCCACATGGAAAGCAGCCTTTCAATATATCTCCAAATAGAGTAATTTGTTGTGGTATGTGTGGAGTGTATCTCTTATAATGGGTGAAATGTGAATTCAAATTTCGTCCCCTTCGGTAGGCGAATGAACATTGATCCGGTAATATTCGGTTCAAAACCTCATGTGATAGTAAAATGTCCCAATATTGATTGATGATGTCAATGAAACGATTTGTATTTGCCCCATAAGTGGTTACTAACCTTAAGGGTTGATTACATTGTTGTGCAGAATTTGCCACATTATTTGATTTATATTGCAACAGTTCAGAACGTGATAGCTTATTGGATGTCTTTCAAGGATGCATCTGCAGTCCTTACAAATGGGTTGTCCTGTCGTCAGGCAGCCCTTCGGTCGGCCGGATTCCAAAGTCTGGGTCTGGCCTCGGCTGGTGTCGCACTTCACCCGACGTCATCTCTGCTGGTCTTCGGGTATAAAGGCATCAGCCGACGCCATTTTCCTCAGTCTTTCTTGCCACGTGGCGCCCGAAGCAGAAGCTGTTCGCAAGTGCCGGTCGGTCAGATCCAGAGATTACTACTACCGAATACTACTTCGAAGACTTCTAAAAGCTAAGTACCCCGTTGGGGACTCTTTCTTGCCTCAGCCGATGTCAGAAAAAGTGAATAACTGTTTAACTTGTGGGAAACAAATACCTCATAAAGATTTCCACTCTTACTGCTTACCTTGTTTAGGCCCAGACCACGACGTAGCAGCTTGTTTAGCCTGTGCTTCCTTCAACCGACGAACGCTTAGGCGTCGGTCGGAGTTTGCTGAACAGTTTTTCGGCTCAGATTTTGCGTACATTATGCCGTTGGATCCTCCGACTACCCAAATTGTTAAGAAACGCAAAGAAAAGGACTGACACTCGCGGTCCGCGGTTTCGGCCGAAACCACGGTTAAGCAAACCGCGAGTGTCTCGGTTTCGGCCGAAACTGAGCAAACGGTTCAATCTTCAGCTGAATCCATGACTACTACCGAGGCTCCTTCTACCCTAGTTGAATCGGCCTCTGAAGTTTTGCCTACTAATGTGGTTTCCCTAGAATTATCGGACACCATCCCTTTGGATGTCTCTACCCCAGCACGTGGTGCTGCTAGGCCTCCTGCAGCCATGTCTATAAAGGCCTTTGCCAGGGCTAAAGCAGCCAAAACTGCTAAGTCAGTTCCTGTTAAGCCCCCCTCTCACAGGCCTAGTTCCAGTTCTCAAATGCTTACTCTGGCAGAGGATCTCATCTCTTTAATAAGGGGATCCCAATCTCACCCAGACAGGGCCTCTCAACCTCCAGAAAAGAGACCTAGAGCAGAGCCCCCTGAGCCAGTGTCCTCAGATGACTCTTCTGATGATTCAGACAATACAGACCATCCAGAGGCTCATTTTTCTACTTATGAAGATTCTGATGCTGAAGAATCTATTCCTTCTGCCTCTCCACCAGAGGAACTTCCTTTGGGGAAACCTTACATGCCATGAGAGAGCAATTCCAATGGCAGGGACAAGATTTCTCAGATTCAAGAAAAAGGCTTAGGACCTTTTTACACTTACCGCAACATAGGCCCTTAGCTATACCTCCAGTTCTTCCTGTTGTGGATGATGCATTTAATGATGTTTGCACTGCTCCTGATACCTTACCTCCAGCCCCTGCTAAGCCCGATAGGTATTACAGGGTACCGGACACTCATCACCACTTATACAAGACTCCTTTTGCAGATCCTGAGACTATCTCCCAGGGGCCTAAGGCAGTAGCTTCGACCTCAGCAAAAAACCCTCTCCCTTCTGATAGGGAATCCAGGTCCTTAGAGATGGGGTAAAAAAGTATACACCTCTGCTACTCTCTCAGCTAGAGCTCTGAACTGTCAGTTTCATATGATCCAATACCAAGAGTTTATGCTTGATCAGTTAACTAAGAAACTGTCCTCTGATGATTCCTTAGATAAGAAATATGTTTTGGAAATGGTGAATAACATTCAGCAGGTTAGTAACCATTCTTTAAAATGTGGCTATGATGCACTGGAGGCTTCATTTAGATCAGCCATGACTGGCACAGTTATAAGAAGGCATGCATGGTTGAAAGAACAGGTCTTGCCAGATCATGTTAAAGCAAAGCTATTAGATGCTCCTATGGATAAGGTCAGTCTATTTGGTTCTCCAGCCCAACAAGTAATGAAGAAAATGGAAGAAAAGGCAAAATCTGTACAAACAGTTAAAGATTTCTTACAGGTTCAGCCCCCAAGGTTCAGCAGGAACTGGCCTTCCAAAAATTGGTCCTTTCCAGACTCCTCTAAAAATCAGAGAGGCAGGAATAGACGTACCAGAGGCAGAAACCAATCCAGAGGAGGTGCCTACAGGGGTCGCCAGTGGCAAGGCAATAACCAACGAGGCACAGATACAACCACTACCACTGCAACAGGACAATCACAGTGACTTGGCTCTGACACCACCTACCAGGAAACAAATAGCAGCACCCTTAGGCGGAAAGTTAGCCTTATTTTCAAAAAACTGGCACTATATCACAAGAGACAAGTGGATTTTGCAAACTATAGACCAAGGCTACAGGTTTCATTTCCACACCTTACCAGTAAAAAGAGGAATGGCAAACCTACCACCAAATCAAAAGACAGAAGCCCTAAAACAAATAGCTCAATTAACAAAGATGAGAGCTGTGGAAAGGGTACCACCTACAGAACAGGGCAAGGGATTTTACTCCAGACTCTTCCTAGTACCAAGAAAAGAGAAAAGTTGGAGACCTATTCTCGACCTGTCCATTTTAAACACATTCATCATTGTTCCAAAATTCAAAATGCTGACCCTACAGCAACTTCTTCCCATGCTGGGCAAGGAGTATTGGCTGGTAACTCTAGATCTCAAGGAGGCATACCTGCATGTCCCCATACGACCAATTTGCAGAAGATACCTCAGATTTCTTGCAGGATCAGAGCATTATCAATTCTCAGCATTGCCCTTTGGCTTATCTACTGCCCAGAGTGTTCACGAAATGCCTGGCATCAGTAATAGCTCATTGCAGGCTTCAGGAATCCAAATTTATCCATACCTGGACGACTGCCTGATACAAGCGGACAACAAAAGCAAGCTGACACAAGACTTACAAAGAGTCATTTGCTTACTGCAAGCCCTGGGATACACAGTCAATTTAAAAAAGTCAAGACTGATTCCATCCCAAACAAGAACATTCTTGGGTGCAGAATTGGACACAGTAAAACAGATGGCATTCCTAACTGCAGAAAAACAAGAACAACTTCCTCTTTACTTCCTGGCATTAACAAAGCAGAACAAACTATCAGCAAGAAAAGTACTGCAGGCCTTGGGCTTCATGGCATCCTGCATAATCTTGGTCCCCCATGCCAGACTACATATGAGAAAGCTACAGTGGTACCTAAAGAATTTATGGTCTCAACACAAACACAGCTTAGAAACCGAAATACCACTAATCCCATGCCTGAAAGAAGAGTTCCTATGGTGGGCTCAGGCATGCCAGTCAAACCCAGGTTTGTCTTTCCGCAACATTCAAACAAACCAAACCATCACAACGGACGCCTCAGACCTCGGATGGGGGGCCCACATGCTGGACAAGTGCATTCAAGGTTTATGGACTCCAGATCAGCTGCACCTGCACATAAATCAAAAAGAAATGCTGGCAGTAAAACTAGCAATCCAGAATTTCAGACCATTCCTCAAAGAAGGCCAATTGATGATAAGGACAGACAACACCACAGTCATGTGGTACATCAACAAACAGGGAGGCACTCATTCATACCCCCCTATGCCGAATGGCTCTGGACCTATGGAATATGGCTCTGGGCTACAACATTCAGTTACAGGCAATTTTTGTACCGGGAAAAGAAAACATCCTAGCAGACATGTTAAGCAGGACTACCTCGGATGCTCACGAATGGATGCTACACCCGGGCATCTTCAAGGCCATCACAAAGAAATGGGGAATGCCACAAGTAGACCTATTCGCATCCCCACTCAATCACCAGCTCAAGAAATTCTGCACAAGGACATACCACCCACTTGCTTGGAAGGTGGACTCTCTATCCTTCAATTGGAAAGGCCTAACAGCATATGCATTTCCACCTCTTCCTTTGATGCACAAGGTACTACTGAAAATCAAAGAGGAACGTCCAAGGATAATTCTGATAGCTCCAAATTGGCCAAGACAACATTGGTATCCATTGCTGAGGAGCATGTCTCGGGGAGAAACATGGACACTGCCCCTGATTCCTTTGATGTTAACTCAGAGCAACTACAACATCCTGCATCCAAACCTGAAAACTCTACAACTGACTGGAACATTACATAAGAGCAACTAACCCGGAATTATCCCAAAGGGTTAAAGACATAATCCTTGAGGCCCGCAGACCTTCAACAAGAAGGAACTATGCAGGAAAATGGAAAAGGTTTGTCATTTGGAGTTCTGAAAGAGGGAAAGATGTGTCAAAGGTAGACCTTGCCAACATCCTGGAGTACTTGGCAGAGCTTCTTCATACAGGCCTGTCCTATTCCTCCATCAAGATACATGCATCAGCTATTTCTGCAGAATACAGCTTTGATCCCCCTGTCTTCTCACATCCTCTACTCAGGCAGTTCCTGAGAGGAATTAAGAATGTAAAACCTCCTAGGAAACCACCATTACCAGCATGGGACTTGAACTTTGTGCTAGAAAAATTGACACTCCCTCCATACGAACCAGCAGCAACAGCAGATCTTCAACACCTATCCTGGAAAACTGCTTTCCTACTGGCAATTACTTCAGCAAGAAGGGTTTCGGAACTACAGGCTTTAATGGCAGTACAACCCTTCCTAATCTTCCATCAAGATAGAGTGTCCATGAGAACTAATCCTACATTTATGCCTAAGGTGGTATCCAGAGTGTCTCTAAACCAGGCAATCCACCTACCTACCTTCTTTCCCATCCCACAGAACAGGGGGGAAAGACTGCTGCATACCTTGGATGTACATCGACAGTTGCGCTACTACCTGGACAGAACCAAGGGCAATAGAAAAACTGACCAGCTGCTAGTAGCTTATGCAACAGGAAGGGAAGGAAAAGCAATTTCCAAACAGACAATCTCCAAGTGGATAGGAAATTGCATAAGATGCTGTTATTCCTACCATGGAAAGCAAATTCCACAGAACATAAGGCCTCATTCTACAAGGGCTACAGCCACTACCACAGCTTTCTTATGAGGAGTGGCTACCAAGGACATTATTGAGGCGGCTACTTGGACCTCCGTGCATACATTTGCCAAGCATTATAACCTACCTCTATACTCTAGATCCCGAGCAGGGTTTGCCACTGCTGTTTTGCAAGGGATCCTAACTACACCATAATTATTCTTCCTCCTCCCCTAGTTTGGCTATGGTATTCTACCCATTTGTAAGGACTGCAGATGCATCCTTGAAGGACATAGTACAGTTTTGTTCCTACCATAAATGTAGATGTCCGAACAGGATAGCATCTGCAGTCAGGATTACCCACTCTCCTTCCCCTCTGTGGTACTCCTAGGGTATTTGCCCACCTAATAGCTAGCTGGGGGGGATCTCTTATGGTGTCTTTGTTTGTATATATGTACATACATGTTTATTTTTTGTGTTTGCCTTCTATTTTTTGGGAAACATTGGCATTTACCCAAACATTTAGCTATCAAAGAGGGCAACTGGCATCTGGGGCAAGAAACACTGAGGAAAATGGCGTCGGCTGATGCCTTTATACCCGAAGACCAGCAGAGATGACGTCGGGTGAAGTGCGACACCAGCCGAGGCCAGACCCAGACTTTGGAATCCGGCCGACCGAAGGGCTGCCTGACGACAGGACAACCCATTTGTAAGGACTGCAGATGCTATCCTGTTCGGACATCTACATTTATGGTAGGTACAAAACTGTACTTTATATTCCTAGAAGTGGAAATGTTGTGTGCCTTATAACCACGATTGATAAATCGTTTAGATAAATCAACACTGAAATGAGAACACTCTTCCACGGAAGAGCATATCCTTTTCATCCTCATAAATTGAGATTTAGGAATATTGCGGATGATGTGGTGTGGATGACAGCTCTCAGCATGTAACAACGTGTTATATTGTGGAAATTTTCTATAAACTGACGTAGCTAATGTATTATCCCAAAGCCTAGTTACCAAAACATCCAAAAACACAATACATTCACGTTCCATAGTAGCCGTAAATTTAATACCAAAAGAGCTGTCATTAAGATAGGATACAAATTGAGATAGTTCTTCCTTATTACCACGCCACACCATCCAACAATCATCCAGATATCTCCTTCAGATGTCTAGATGTGGTAAAATATGTTGTGTTGACTGTCATATATGAATGTGGCCTCGTAGTAACCCATAAAAAGGTCCGCATATATAGGTGCAAACGAGGCCCCCATTGCTGTTCCCTCGATTTGCCAATAAGCTTTCCCATGGTAATAAAAGATGTTCTTACGTAACACAAATTCCGTAAGTTTAGTCAAAAAATTGTTGAACTCTGTTGAATATAAATCTGATTTATACAGCCAATATGATACAGCAAGAATGCCTAGATCATGGGGGATACTAGTGTATAGTGAAGCCACGTCTAAAGTACACAACCACCACGAAGATTCTAACTGAGAGTCTTTAACAATATTAAGGAATTCAGTAGTGTCCTGAATACGTGATCTAATTTGAGTCAACAATGGTTTTAAATACTGTGTAAGAAAGGCTGACAATGGTTCTGTTAAAGAACCCCGGCCAGACACAATCGGCCTGCCAGGGGGATTAAGTGCATCTTTATGTATTTTAGGTAGCAAGTACAAATATTGTGGAATAGGTTCCTGCACCTTCATTTGTTTGGCTACCTGTTCACTAATCACCCCCTGGTCGACCGCTGCGTCTAAAAAACCATCAATCTCTTTCTTAAATTGTAAAGTAGGGTCAATACTTAATTCCATGTAAAAGCTAGAATCTGATAATTGACGCAAGGCTTCATCTATATATATAAGGGCTTAGGGTATGCAAATACCCTAACAAGGTTGTGGAAGGTACTGATTTTTATTTTGAACTAATAGAGGCTTTTGATAATTGTGGTTTTGATATAATGAGGGCCATCATTAAAAACAATGAAGTAGAAATAAAGAAGTTGCAAGAAACTGTAGAATGTGTAAACAAGGATATTACTCATGATTTACTATTTACAGTGGACGAAGAGAGAAGCAAATATCACAAACTATTAAATAATCTAGAAAGTAAATGTTTGGAGGTTAAAAATAGAAAATTAAACAAGATAGAGAGAGATTTAAATGAATACAAAACAAAGAAACAATACCCAAAGCCTAAGAATTGGGTGAGAAATGTTAGAAATTATGACATCAATCATTACAGAGAACCTAATAATGACATTTCTGATAATGAATTACCTTTAGAGAATGATTATGATGCTGCATTTCCACCTTTAAGGCGTTCTGAGAGACTTATGCACAGGGAACCTGTTACTTACAGTTCAAAAAACTACAAAACCAGAAACTGGGGAGCTCAGGAAAGGAGACGACCAGTCTGGGAATAATTACAAACTGTGGTTTTAAATACAGTTATAATGATTTTAATATTTTCAATTACACAGATGTAGCAATAAACAGTAGTCATTTTGAACTATTGACAAAAGGTTTTGGTTTTACACCTAGAGAGAAAACAAATATTTTTTAACTTTTAATTGACATTAAATTATTTATTAGGAAGAAAAACTTAGAATTATATTTCAAAGGAAATGGTGTCAACATGAACAATGTAGAATTGCGACGTAAGAGTACCTTCAATCCCCCAACACACCCTCAGCTAAGAAATTTTGAATTGAGCTTGGAACATGAGCTTAGGAAAATTCTGAGTTGTCACAAAGTGCAGTCTAATTTAACAGACCCAGAGTTGAAAACTTTGAAATCATTAAGTGAGAACAAGAATATAAGAATTATGAAGCCCGATAAGGGTGGGGGGGTTGTGCTGATGGATGCCATTAATTATGAGAGTAAAATGTTTGACATATTAAATGATAATACCAAATACACCAGAATATCCTTGAATGAAATTAACATTGCCTACAAGCGAATTTATGTTATTTTAAATGACTTATTAATGGATGGAGTTATTGACATGAGTACTTTTAAATACTTGCATGTAGACAAACCGAGAATACCCTCCATATTTGGAATACCAAAGGTGCATAAAGACGAATGTGACCCACCTTTGAGAGTGATAGTGTCAGCCGAAGGTTCGGTCACTGCACCTTTGGCCAAGTATATTGACCAGAAGATAAAAAAGCTTGTTTGTGACAACAATGTTATTTTAAAAGATTCTTGGCATTTCTTAGGAAAATTAAATGAATCACTTGCAAATGAAACAAAAGGTTTTGGTACCTTGGATGTGATTGACTTATTTACAAGTATACCTCATGATGTAGGCCTTGAATGGTTTGAAGAAATGCTACTTGACTCCAAACTACTAGGGCACAATGAGTTCAGAACTGTTTTGTTATTAATGGAGATTGTCCTAAAGAACAATTTTATATTCTTTCAGGGCGAGTATTTTCGACAAACTAAAGGTGTGGCGATGGGGGCACATTGTGCTCCCACTTATGCAAACACTATAATGTCATTTTGGGAGAATAAGTTTGTACTGAATTCAGAATATAGTAGTTTATGGAAGTTATATGGTAGATTTCTGGACTAACTTGTGTTTTTTATGGGCAGGCACTCAAGATGAATTTGGTAGTTTTGTGGAATACCTAAACGGTACCACAGAATTTTTAAAATTTACTCACAAATTCACTACTGATGAATTGAAATACCTTGATGTTAACATATCCAAAACTGAGTATGGCTTTGAGTCTAGAATTTTTAGAAAAGAGACCTTTTCTAATTCTTATTTGCACTACTCAAGTTCGCACCCCCCACACCAGAAAAGGAGTGTTATAAAAGGGCAATTTGTGCGCTTGTGTAGAATGACTTCTGATGATGCATGTTATGGTAATGAATGTAAAAACCTGAGAAACATGTTCCTGAATAGAGGTTACCCGGAAGAGCTCATTGATAGAGTTTCTAAAGAAGTCAGTGAAGGGAGGAAGGGCAGGTTCGCCCCTGTATTGGGTAAAATTGAAGGTAGTGCAACTCAACAAGTCATAAACAAGAAAGCAGATGGGTTAAATAATGAATTCGTATCAGGTATCATCACCACATATGACGGACAAGCTGGTGTGATTAAAAGAATTTTTGACAAAGAGTGGATTAACTTTTCTAAAGTTTCTGACTTAAATCACATTTTCCAGGGTGAAATAAAACACATTTATAGGAAAGGGAACACTCTGAAGGATATTTTTGAAAGAGGTAGTAAAGGGAATTCAAGGTTAGCAGGTACAAACAAAAAAGCTGGTGTATTTAAATGTGGTGCTTGTAATTATTGTTCGTATTTGATTACTGGGGATACCATTAATTTACCCGCCAGAAATAATAAAATTTTAACTTTAAAAACTTTTGCGAATTGCAACACAAAAGGGATTATTTATGTTGGTTTATGTAAAAAATGTAATGCTTTTTACATTGGCAAGAGTGAAAGAAAGGTAAAACAGAGAATTTATGAGCACACCTATGATATTCGTATAAAATGTGAAACAAATTCTCTGTATAAACACACAAAAACTTGTCCTGAAGCTGAATTTCAGTTTTTTATATTAGAGGTTGTGCCAAAGGACCCCAGGGGCGGTATGTGGGAGACTTTAGTTGAATACAGGGAATTATACTGGCAAGTAGTGTTGGAGGCCAGTAAATTCCCTGGTTTAAATGACATGATCTCACTTGCCCCTGTATTAAAAATGAGATCAGCAAAATTGTGACATTTAAGTGCAATAATTCTTTTTGTCAGCAGAGGGCAGTAACTCAATGCATTTTATGATATTACTCCCTGGTGTATTACAATTGAATTACTTTTATTTCTAATTTTTAAACCTTTATTAATGGTGTAAACTGGGTACATGTTTTAACATATATACATTTTTCCAGTACTTAACAGGTTTCTTATTTACAATAGAGCAACACAATTTGAATTTTATGCTTGTTAATTTATTAATTTATTCAATGTACAATGAGTGTTTTTATTGGCTGTTTTAAAAGCTGGATGAGTATATAAAAGCAGTTAATTGAATGTATTAGTGTAATCTGATGAAGTTGTGGACGAAAACGTATGGTGATTTGCTTAAGCGTTATTTTTTCGAGTGAACTGTTCGGCTTAATAAATTTGTGTGCCTACCTAGCAGTGGTTCAGGGTGCTTTGTTTCTGCTTCATCTATATATGCTTGATGGTCCATAACCACAATAGCACCCCCTTTATCGGCCATAGTGATAACTAAATCTTGATTGTTTTTAAGCTCCAACAAAGCTTGTCTTTCTACTGCAGTGAGATTATTAAATTTTGGCTGATACACATTGGCAAAATGTAATTCCTTCATTATACACTCCCTAAAGATCGAAACATGTTTATTCATTGGTGGAGTAAATGAAGATTTTTCCAAATCTAAAATCAGTTGATCTTTGTGAGGTATCGCTATCTGCAAAAAATATTTTAAGGTTTAGTAATCTACAGAAATCATTGGCATCCTGTAATAACTGATTTTCCGAAACAATGAAACTTGGGACAAAATTCAATCCTTTATTAAGCAATGCTATGTGTGTAGGAGAAAGAACAGAAGAGGATATATTATGAACATTATTTTCTATTTCACCATTTGTTGCAATAGATTTTGTAATGTTGGTGTGGTTAAGCCTAGATCTGTGTTTTCTGCCCCCCCTCCTCCTACCCTTGAATCTAAAGGGGGCAGTTGTCTTCTTTTGGCTGCTGGGGACACCTGGCATGAAGATACTTCACCATCAGTAGCCGAAGAAGTTTCCTCCTCTGAGGTGGCATCAGATGAAACATTCTGATGTCTGAGAATTGACCTAGGCCGTTTTTTGTTAACATTTTGAGTATTCTTATGATCACTAAATCTTACTGTTTTCTGACTAATGAAAGGCTTCCCTTTCTCGTAATCCATAAGATCACGATTAAATTTGTTGATCTTACGTTTCATTAGTTGTTTTTCTAGTATGGAAAGTTCTTTAGCCAAACATGCTGGGAATAGAACTCTTCCTGGTTAAATTGTTCAGCCTCTACACACAAATTTTGGATCTCTGAAAGATGACTAGTAATAGTTCTATCATAATATTTTAACAGACAATCTACAAAATGCATAGATGATGAATGTTGGGCTTCAGCCCAATCCTTGGATAACTCATTATCTATATGGGTCACTAAGGGTTGCAAACGCACTCTCAACCCCCTTGGTGTTATGTCTTTTGTTTTATAAGCTTTAAACAGTTTCATGTGCCACACATTTGAACGCAATGTTTTCATCTGTCTGCTAAGCTTTGAAAACATAAGTCTGCATTTGTGTTGGTCATCCTCTATATGATTAGATGTATTAGGTCCGGTATGGTTGGTTAAACCAAACACCTCTAAATTGTCTCTATCGGCCGAAAACCCATGTAAAATTCCACTCAAATCCATCATGAAATGATATGCTGAGAATAAAAAATTATTATTCCAGCCTCTCTCTTAACAATTGGGACAATATAAATCTCTAAGACCTCCAAACAGATCCAATCTATAATGGATTATATCAAAAAATTGAAAATTTAAATGTTTCAGATGTCCAGCTGGAAGTTATGAAACAACCACACATATATGACCAGTTATTAAACCTCAATTACAATAAGCAGCCAATTCTCATTGTGAAATAAGATTCACAAAAACAACTCACAATAAACGTATTGTTGGTAATGTCCACATTAACTTAGATCCATAATGATCTTGAAAATCCAATATTATAAAAAACCACAAAACATAACCATAGACATGCGTCTCAAATTGGTTATGCCTATTATAGACATTGTATTTGACATTCCATTCCTTATGAAATAATGATGGTATGTCTCAATTGTGGTTTGTTTGTGTTGAATTAAACTGTAAAAACAGTCCAAACCCTATTACCAGGCCGACATGCGTCTCATCCTGGAATTCCAATAACAATGGGTATTATTCTGAACACACCATGATTAATAGCCACCGTAAAGAGGTCTTATGTATTTTACAATAAAGACTTATAATATACTGTGGTAAATACACTCCCACTGAACACCTGAAAAAAGGCTAATACCATTAGTACAACTGAATTGGTTCAAGATGACCAAAATTCTGGTGGAGGTCCCACAAACTAAATGCCCAAAAGTCAATACTGAGTGCAAAAACTGTTGTTAAGTAATGTATAATTTGTGATTTATAAATGGTATTTAACCAGACCCCATAGCATGACTACATTCACCAATAAATATATTGATAAATGACCACAATACTGTAATATCAACCACTGTTGCCCTCATCATTATTCATAAACCATAAGTCCATAGACTAAGGAAAAGCACAAACCAAAAAATGACTATTACATAAATCTATAAACTGTAAACTTAAAGCCTAAAATGTGTAATGCAAAATATAGGCCCAATAACCATTTATACAGCGCCAATTGTTATAATCACAAGTGAATTATACATAGTTAAACATACCCCTATCTAAATATTCCAGTTAGTACAATACAATAACGATTTCTTTATATACGATTATCTTTTATATATTAATCATATATATATATATATATATATATATATATATATTATATATTTATATGTATGATATGGTCTTTATATTATATTAATATTTGTATAATTAAGTTGTCATCAGCAGGGAGATAAACATGTATACACTAGAGATATATATATACATATGGATTTATTTTTATATATATCCATATTAGTATGATTTTTCTGTTATACATGTTGTTGGGTTCTCTATGATATTGATTTCTTTAGTTAGAATATTCAATTCACTCATATTGCATATATGCAAGATTTGGAGGCATGGTCCTTTAAGAGCTGCACTATAAATAGTGTTCAAAATGGTGGAGATTTTTTTCATTTTTGGCATTGACAAAGGCTTATACAAGCCGAAACCGGTTTGCTTTTAGTAATGGTAACCACCATTACTTTGTACGGATTGATGAATTAATGATGGAATAAATATATTTTTATCTGGCAATTCTTTACGTGCTGGTCCACTTTTGTGTGTTCTTTTTTGCATTGTAATGCCTACATTTATTATTACTAAAAAAGAAAGAAAAATAAAAAGTTATCTGTTTACTTTAGTATCTTTGGCACATACAAGAACAACTTAAATGTTTCACTGTAGAAAATGCAATCTGATGTTGTTAATCTTCTTTCCATTCATCACTGATGGGGTTCGGTTCCGAGCCTCAGAACCGAGTCGGCTTATTACCAAGCTCGTGCCAGCCAAAAAAAACTCTCGAGGTAAGTCTCTACCCAGAATGCCCTTCTCCCTGTTACCTTAGATCTCGTTTGCTGCGTAGCCGTAAAGCCGCATTTCAGCCAAGCTCTCAGCTAAGTGAAATCTTTTTTGAAATTTGTGTAAATTTTTTGGATAGCTTCATATTTTACTAAACCATTAGTATTGCTAGTGTCGTTTCTTCTGTCTAACCTTATTCTTTCTACTCTACCCGTTGTTACCACTGGTAAACTTCAAGTACCATTGTTGGTACAGCTTTTCTCTTTACACTTGTGGTTTTTCATCAATACCATCGTTGGTATTGTTTCTTCTGTTTAACCTCTTAGCTTTTATCTTTATTCAGGTGTTTCCCTTTCTTCTCTTCGTACAGTGTATTTTTATATTGTTGATTTTTTGTGATTTTTTGGAACAGAGTTGACTTCATTATAGTTGGATTATACAGCTGGCTGTGGTGCTTTTTTCTACCAAGATGTCTAATAAGAAGGGTTCTTCAGGCTTTAAGCATTGTACTTTCTTATAAGGGCAAGTTACCTAACAGTGATTCTCATGATGACTGTGTGTACTGTTTGGGAGTGGCCCACCTTTCTTTGCAGCCTCCATGTGATATTTGTCAGAGCTTCAGCCAACGCACTCTTACTGAGCGCAAAAATAAACTCATTCTGAAGGGGTTACTCAAGTCTCCCTTCTCAGAAGCCATTTTTGCGATGGAGGTCTCAACCCTTCCTTCTAAGGACAAAAAGAGATCCCATTCTGTTCCTTCACCATTGGGTGATCAGAGCAAGCCTGGGATAGCTAACGTCCCTAAGTTGTCATCGGAGAATAAATCTGCCTCTTCGCTTTTGCCATCCTCAGCTCTGACCTTCTCAAAACCGTCAATACCAATGCCTGTTTTGGCATCAGTCCTGCCTCCGGCATCGATCATAGACCTTACTATGCCTATTTTGACTTTGGCACGTGTAGCTACTTCAGCTCATGGCACACCTTCGACTACACCATCAGTTTCCATTTTGGAACCGACCATTTTGGCTCCGAGTGCCACTTTGGCACCGAGCGTTGTACCGACCTCACTGGATCTGACCCCTTTGCTTCCGGTCTCAAAATTAGAGACTTCGGTGCTAGCAGACCTTGCTCCAAGGACCCGATACTCCCCCTCCATAGACCAAGTGTATAGCCCATTCCTCGATCATTCTGACTCTCTCCATCTGGAATATCTACTAGATCCACCAGGAGCCTTTCAGAACACGACGTGGTGCGTCTTGTAGACCAGCTGTTTGTAGCCAGGGGGATTCCCTCACTTTGTCAGATCCATCCACCTGCAGGACTTGGGTTGCCTTATCCAGGGACTCCATTTTACACTCCTTCTTTGACCATCTTGGTTTGTCCCTTTGGTCTTCGGTTCCCGCCAAACCGGTCCTTCCTCAATCTGGGGATTGGGGGATGGGTGTGTCGGCCTGGGGTACGGTGCCGACTCTATTCTCAGTTCCTTCCTTGGTGCCGATCCTGCCTGAGGCTTCATCTGTGTGTGTGTGTGGGGGGGGTCTGTCGGACTGGGGTGCGACTCTGGTCCCGAGGTTGTCTTTCTCTGTTCCGGGCTCCCATTCCTCTTCGGGTGGGCCTACCTTCTGAGCGATGGAGAGGACTCTTACTTCTGGCAGCACTCCTTTGATGTCAGATCCCCAGTTTTCACCCCCTGAGCTACAGCTGTCACAGACCACCCCCCAGGGCACCGGGCAGAGAAGCCGCAGGACACCCCTGTTCAGGGTACCCACTCTGCAGAGTCCTCCTCGGAGACCCCCACTGAGGAGCCCCCCTCGAAAGAAGACACGCAAGAGGAAGCACATGCACTCACCTGAGGAGTCCTTAATGGAAGACATGGATTATGATGATGGTGAAGGGTCCCCACGGTTACCTCCTGATGATGTCTCCTTCGGAGACATTTTGGAAATGTTAAAGCAGAGAGGTGAATGGAAGCCCTGTACCACTTTGTCTGAGGAGTCCTTGTTCCTGCAAGCTTTTCATGCCCGGCCTTCTACCTCTTGGGTGACCCCTCCTGCCGACAAGCTCGTACAGCTTATTGTGCAGCACATGTGGAAAAATCCTGATTCCATTGAGACGATCCCCTGGAGACCAGACACAATTCTTTCCCCTCCCAAAGAAAACCCCCACTGGTCATAAGAGTTACCAGTTGATGCTGTGGTGGTGTCAGTGGCCATGAAAAAGGACTTGACTGAGGAAATTCCCGCTGTCCTCCCACCCAACAGGGTGTCCCAGGTGGTGGACAGACTTGGGAAGCGTGTTTTTGCATCAGGTACCTTTATAAGATCCCTGAATTATTTGGCACATTTTATGAGGCTCCAGAGGGACCTGATCTCTGAACTCTCTGGGACGCTCACAGGACAGTTGTCTGACAAGGTCAGGGACAAAGTGGCCTCACAGCTCGCAACCCAGGAATCAGTACCTAGCTCGTCCATGAGGTTGGTCTCTCACGTGACTGAAGGAGCGACTAGAGCAGCGGGTTTGGGTATTATGAGGCGTCATGCCTGGATGCGCATTTGTGACCTCGCAGATCCCTTCATATCTTCCTTTCTGAATGCTCCCATCGAAGCTTCGTCCCTTTTTGGCACCAAAGTGAAGGACACACTAGCCAGGTTTGAACAAGATGGAAAAACCCTGTCTGCCGTAGTCCTATGGTTTTCCAACCCTCAGCGTACCTTCTCCAGGAATCAGAGGAGTGGGTAAATCTCAGGGTCCCTTCCATGCTGCACGTGGTGATGATACTGCCAGAGGCAGCGGGGGGGTAACAATTCCGGAAGACGCCCCTATAGAGGCAGAGGGGGTCCTCACAACCAAGGTTTCAGGGACTCCTACTCTGGACAGCCTTATCAGCACTCCTGAGGGGCGGCCCAATTGCTTACCCCTAGAAGCAGTTGGGGGGTCGTTTCTCTCTGCACCAAGCTGCCTGGCAATCTATCACCACCGATCATTGGATGCAGAACATTATCACCAGAGGTTACACCATTCCCCTTTCTTATCAGCCAAAATTTCCAAGAAAACCTGCTGATGTTCCACCCAGTCAAAGGGAAGAAGCAGCTTCAGAGATTATAAAGCTGTCTCAAAAAAGAGTCATCCAACCAGTCCCACCAGACCAACGCAGATACGGATTTTACTCAAGATTCTTTTTGTTGCCAAAAAAGAGAGGGGACTGGAGACCCATTTTGGATCTTAGCAGTTTAAACAAGTCTGTCACCCAAACCAAATTCCGGATGGTCACGGTTAATTCCATCCTTCCCTTTTTAAGGGAAGGCGATTGGATGTGCTCTATAGATTTCAGGGATGCGTATTACCACATCAAGATGGACAAATGCTCCAGGAGTCTGCTTCGCTTCTGGCTGGAAGCCAGTTATTAACAATTCTGTGCCCTTGCATTTGGTCTCTCTGCAGTCTCCAGAGTGTTCACGAAATGCATGGCAATGGTAACAGCTCACTTGAGACTAAATGGATTCTGGGTGTTTCCATATCTAGATGACTGGCTCTTACCGCCCCCACTAAGCATCTTCTGGTAATAGAGCTACACCATACTCTCTCTCTCTCTGGCAAAATTGTTGGGAATAACAATACATTGGGAGAAATCAGACCTTATCTCTGCACAACAAATAGAGTTCATTGGTGCAGTGTTCAGTACTCAGTCCTGTCTGGTTTCACTCCCATTTCACAGACTCCCATCGATTGAGGCTTCAACTCCAGGTAATTCTTTCTCAAACAGCCTCTGCAAGGGAGGTTCTTCAGACCGTAGGTTCTATGACTGCATCAATTCCAGTAGTGCCGCTAGCAAAACTACATATGCGGATTCTGCAGTGGCTCCTTCTGTGTCAATGGTTCCCAAACTATCATCCCGTGCATTACAAGATTCGAATAACCAACTCCTGCAAACAGGACCTGCTCTGCTGGAAGAGGCCAGATGTAGATTTTTGGGGCCGGCCATTTCATCCCTCACAGCCCACAGCCATTATGACCACACATGCTTCCCTTATTGGGTCGGGGGGAGCCATTTTCAGGGAAAGACTGTCCAAGGCACATGGTCTGCCTCAGAGGCCCACCTCCATATCACTGTTCTGGAACTGAGAGCTGTGCTGTTAGCGTTGCAGGCCTTCCATTTGGTTCTCCCTTCTGGGACAATTGCAATTCAATCACACAATATTTCAGTGGTCTAGTACGTCAACGAGCAAGGATTAACCAAGTACTACCCCCCTATGTCGAGAAACCATGAGAATTTGGCAGTGGGCGATAACTTTCAACCGCTTTCTGATAACAATGCATATCCCAGGGAGCTCCAATGTGATTGCGGACAAACTGAGCAGATGCATCCTCAGGCCCCACGAGTGGTCCCTCAACCCCGAGGTAGCATCTGTAATCTTCAGCCACTGGGGCCAGCCTTGCTGTGATCTTTTCGCTTTCCCATAAAACACCAAGTGCAGCAGCTACTTCGCCCTACTTCCCCCGGAGGGGGAGTCACCGAGGGACATTCTGATCCACGATTGCCCCACGGGACTTCTCTACGCCTATCCTCCCATTCCACTGATCCCACAATTTCTAAAGAAAGCTCTTCGGTTGAGATGCAAGGTGATCCTCATAGCCCCATTCTGGCCTCAATAAGTTTGGTTCCCCTTTCTTCGGCCACATCTAGTATACCCGCTGTGTATTCTGGACCCTCTACCATATCTGACTACTTACCCCCAAGGGTTGAATCACCCAAACTTGTCCAGTCTCAAGCTGACAGCTTGGTTTCTCCACTTCCACTAGTCTCCAGGCAAGCTAATTTCTCCTCCCCTGTTCGAGACATCATTCTGGCCTCTCACAAACCATCCACCAGAAGACTATATCAGGATAAATGGAAAAGGTTCTCCATCTGGTCCAAGGATAACATGCTAGACCCATATTCGGCTCCAATTGCTGCAGTGCTTCAATACTTAGCTAAGTTTTTTGATAATGGAGCCTCTGCCTCTACAGTATGAGTGCATCTAGCGGCAATTTCCATTTTCCACAATGGTATAGATGACACCCCTCTTATCTCTCTACGCTTCTGCAAGGCTTTCCTAAAGGGGACCTCTCATCTCAGGCCTCCTCTCAGACAGCCCGTGGAACCATGGAATCTCACTTTAGTCCTCCAGTCTTTGACTCAAAAACCCTTTGAGCCTGCTGCTAAATGTGACCTAAAATTTTTGTCTTGGAAATCTTTGTTTCTGGTAGCCATTACCTCTGCCAGAAGAGTTTTGGAGCTGCAGGCATTGTGTATCAACAAGCCCTATCTGGTCTTTTATAAAGACAGAGTCTCACTTCAGACAAACCCATCCTTTCTTCTCAAAGTTGTTTCTGAATTCTCTATTAACCAGTCCATTGGTCTACCAGTGTTTTTTCTGAAGTTTGCCAATAGAGGAGTGTAGTACCGTCACTCCTTAGATGTACATAGACAGTTAAGATTTTACCTAGACAAGACCAAACCTATCCGTAAATCTGAACAACTTTTCATTTCCTTTTCGGGACCCAAAATGGGAAAGGCTTTTTCCAAGGTTACATTATCAAGATGGCTAAGGGACTGCATACGTTTCACCTATTCCCTCCATAATGAATTCATGCCAAAAGTTAAAGCCCACTCCACTAGATCTATGACAACTTCTATAGCATTCCATTCCAGGGCATCCATGGATGACATCTGTGCAGCAGCTACTTGGGCTAAGCCTAATACCTTTATCAATCATTACAAATTGGACCTGGTCTCTAGAGGGAGAGCTGCCCTCGGCTCAGTGTTACTAAGGAATGTTCTTCCATAAGGGCCGCCCATGGACCTCAAGCTAGCTTGGGATTCTGTCCCATTAGTGATGAATGGAAAGAAGATTAACAACAACAGATAAAGAAGTTATGTCTTGCCATAATGTTCCATCTGTGTTGTTCATCTTATTTCATTCATCACTTCCCACCCTCCTTCCCCCTCCAAAGGCTCCTGGGGGATGCTTTGGGTCTGAGTGGTGCACTAGGGTACTTGCGTAAAAGTGGCCTCGCTTTTACTTCCTTTTCTTAGCAAACTTGATCTGAGGTAACAGGGAGAAGGGCATTCTGGGTAGAGACTTAACTCAAGAGTTTTTTTGGCTGGTGCGAGCTTGGTAATAGGCCGACTCTGTTTCTGAGGGCTCGGAACCGAACCCAATCAGTGATGAATGAAAGAAGATGAACAACACAGATGGAACCTTATGGTAACACATGACTTCTTTATTTATATCATGAGAAATTTCATAGAAATACTGTTAAGAACAGAAACTGAGTAACCTTTTTGTTTCCTTTTTCCCTACCCTCCGTGTCCTTCCAGACATTAATGACATGATGTGAAGCAAATGTATTTCTTTTCCCAACAGTTTAACAATGCAAACAAAAGTCCACTCTCTGCCTGTTTTCTTATACAGCAGTATTTCACAAGTGCAGTTGATGCTTTACAGTCTCACATGTATTCACTAATTTTCATGTTGCTGGTCATCTTCCTGTTCATGTCCATCTCCCAACCCCAGACTCCAGTTCAATTCCAAGATACTCCTGATACTTCTAGTCTACTCCTGTTCTTGTCCCTGTCTCTCAAGCATTTTCCTTTGGAACAATGGGAAATGGTTCATTGGTGAAGTCTTTCCATGTGCTTTTTTATCAGAAGAATGAGAAGCAGAGTTCCCTTCTACTTGATGGCTCACTTTTTTGTTGGACAAATTTTTGTATTTTCTTCTTATCATGTTCTGCATCAAAAAATAACTTTGATCCTCCAGGAAAAAAAATATTCTGAAGGTAGTTGAATACAGCAGCTTGAATCTCACACCTGCTTCTCAATGTTCTCTTATTGCTGGAATAAATGTGTTTCTCTTCTGCTTGGCGTACAATGAATAATAATTTTATACAAGCACTCTACTGTTTCCATCTTTTCATACTTTGCCCTTTTGCCACTGCTTTGTCAGGATCACCTCTTTCTGCTGATAGATTTGCATCTTTGCTAATACAGATCTTGGCTGCTTTCTCATGGCTAAATTTGAAACATCGGCATTGGGTGCCCTTTCAATTCCTGATGTGGAATACCAGTCCATTTCCTTATTTGTACCTTCAAAACATGAGTACAGTCTGTACCATCTAGTTTCTATGGTACAGTAGAAAATCTCAGATTTCCCTATGTGCTCTGTCCTGTAATTCTGTCATTTTTTGAAACATCTTTTCTTGAACAGTCTAAAACTCATTCAGACTTCATTTGACCTCTGATTTTTGCAGTTTATATAGATCAGTTCAGCTAAATATTTGCTTAAAGCTTCTTCCATTTTTTCCAGCTTTTTATATTTGAGTTGATATACTCCTTCAGTGTTAATAAGCACTGAGCACATTTGAAACCTCTTTATTGAATTATCACTTAATGATAGAGACAGTCATACATTATGAACAAGTACAGTTGTGTAAAATCCTAACTTAACGGTAGATGTCCTTACATTCACTGCTGCAGTATTCTTTACCGTATGAGATTCTCTGCCTTGGAAGTCCAAATGTCTGGCCAGTCTACCAAAGACTAGTTGCTTATTTAAAAGGTACACCAAATGTCACCCAAATGTTCCTTGCGTAGCATAGGGCATAAAGGTGACGGTTAGGCCTACCATTAACAGAACTTCTTTGCCGCCAATTCCTAATGTATCTTTTCACTGTCTGTCTATTTTCCTGCATCCGTTTCTGCCAATTGAATGCATTTTTGTTCTCCAACGACTACCTACACCTGCTTGCTGACTTCCTTGCAGTTGCAGAGGACTGCCCTGTTGAGGTTTTTGTTTTTTCTTGTTTTTTTAGTGCTCCTTGAGGTTAATGTCATCCAGGTATGGTAAATGGCAGTGTGGGGGAGAGATTCTCCATAAAGACCGCCACAATAAGTGTCTTTTCTGCCTAGGAGCCTTTCATGACCATAAGTTTTGATGTAAGGACATCAAACCATATTTGCATAATTGTAGTTGTAAACGTACATCACTTATCTGTCCAGTTATTGTTAGTGAAACATTACATAGCTCATTCACATCCTGGCTTCTTTCAAAGTTTGTTCCTCCTTTGCATGTATTGCTCCACAATTCTTATTTTTTTCCTATGTAATTTGCTCCTACCCTTTTCTAAAGATCCCAAGTCCAGTTGTTTTATCTCTGTTTTATATTCACTATTTCTAGTAAAGTTGGTTTAGACTTGAATTCCATTTACTAGTAATTGCTTTCTTGGCAGCCACCATAATTACACTCGGCAAGACCTTACTATGTGCGGGGAATTCCAATTCTGTATCATAGCTCAAAAAAAAAATTTCCTTAGTTACACCAATTTGCTCAACCACTATCTCTGACATTACACTCCCAGAAAATATGTTCCTAGATGTGTCTTTCTTCCCCATCACACCTCCAGTGTTTGCTGTCTATCTGAAGAAAAATTCTTTGGAGTCTACTTGGGGTATAAAAATACCTATGTAAACACTTCCAAGCAAATATCCTAAATCTTATAAACTTTGCTGCATATTTGGGTGGCATACAGCTCTGAGCACGTTCGTTTGGCTTATTTTTTTTTCATCCAGATTACTAGAAGCCATGTGTTGCACCATAGGTGGTGCTTGAACTGCCTTTTTTTTTTGCTGAACAGTGGTAGGATTCTTCCCAGTCAGTGTTTTGTCTTCAGCTTTTCTAGTTGATTTTCTTTTGGAATCTCTTACTTTCTTCTTTGATGGCATCCCGGCCATGTTCTTACTACCCAGTAACTGAATTTGGTAAAAGTGAGTTCCTAGCCCTTGCCTTTTAGTTTCTTTTTTCGCACTGAGAGAGCTTTTGATAAGAGTGCAGCCATCTTGCAAAGTTGCAACAGTGATTTAGCGTTGATCATCTTAAGGCTATTCAGGATCAAAGTTTACAAATCCTTGACTCTGTGATATTTGTGTAAAACTCCATTCTTTCCCTTTCCTGGGAACATAAACCTGTTAAGCCTTTTATACTTTGAATGTGAATAAGTCTGTAAACCACTGAGCACAAAAGATGAAACTAAAAATGTCACTGTTTAAAAAGACTTATCTCAGTTGTGTTCTTTTATACATTTTTATTAAATCACAGTTGCAGCACTTACATCGGTACACATTTATTAGTAAAAAAAAAAGAGGGCAAACGAAACAGTAGTGATATTTCTCATTGATTTTATACATTATACATTTAACAATTATCGTTCACTCAAACAGTGCATTATTGCTCAGTTTCTGCTATCCCTTAATCCTCACGCCTCCTCCTCTAACATTATTCTACATATGTACTTTTGCAAGAAATTTTCAAAGATGGTGTAGCAATTACATCATCATACTCACTACCAAAAGTAACTAACAATTTTACTGAGGATTGTTAAGCGTGATAGAAACAAAGTAGTGGGTAATACTAAGGGAAGGTTCTGTGATCTGATGAAACAGACTAGGGTATAATTTCATCTGTGCTCTCACAGGGCATTACAAGTAAGCAATAGCTTTCCAAGAAGGCAATTTCACTTCACCATGTCAGCCCCATGATGGTTTTCAGGGTTAAAGAAAAAAAATTAAAATTTGGAATAAGTGGTTATTGTGATGCTGGAATGTTTGAACTGTGTATTTTTACAACTGACACTTGTACTTAAGTCCAGAACATTTATTTGTAATTAAAACCGTATATATTTTATAAATATTGCAGCTACTTGCCATTGTATTTGCATTGGTACTACTTGTGCTACTGTTTGTAGTCTGTAAGGTCAAAATGTATATTGAACTGCAAATGTGATGTCCTTCAAGGATACATCTGCAGTCATCACATATGGGTTGTCCTGCCTCAGGCAGCCCTTCGGTCGGCCGGATTCCAAAGTCTGGGTCTGGCCTCGGCTGATGTCCACTTTCTCCGACGTCAGAGCGTCTGGGGTATAAAAGCATCAGCCAACTCCATTTTCCTCAGTCTTTCTTGCCGCGTGGTGCCCGAAGCAGAAGCAGTTCGCAAGTGCCGGTCGGCCAGCTCCTGTGATTCAGCTACCGAAGACTTCGAAAAAGCTAAGTACCCCATTGGGGACTCTTTCTTGCCTCAGCCGATGTCAGATAAAGTTAATAATTGTTTAACTTGTGGGAAACAAATACCTCATAAGGATTTCCACTCTTACTGCCTCCCCTGCCTAGGCCCAGACCACGACATCTCGGCCTGTTCAGCCTGTGCTTCCTTCAACCGACGAACTCTTAGACGTCGGTTGGAGTTTGCAGAGGACTTCTTTGGGGCTAGTTTTGCTTACAAGATGCCGTCGGAGACTCCGACTTCGCATTTAGTTAAGAAACGGAAGGACAAGGACCGACACGCGGGCCGTGGTTTCGGCTGAAACCACGGTCAGGCCTACCGCGAGTGTCTCGGTCTCGGCTGAAACAGAGTCCTTGGTACTTCTGATTACCGAAACCACGCAACCGACTACCTCAGCCCCGGAGGCCCCGGCCGAGTCGGTTATTGAATTACCTACTGAAACTGGTGTCCAGGAACCTTCCGACACCATTCCTTTAGACAAATCTACTCCTGCACGTGGTGCAGCCAGACCTCCTGCATCCATGTCCATTAAGTCTTTCTCTAGGGCTAAAGCTGCTAAGCTTCCTAAAGCTTTGCCTCCCAAAGTTACCTCTCAGAGACCCTCTACTGGCTCACAGATTCTTAGCTTAGCAGAGGATCTTATCTCCTTAATTAGAGGTTCTCAACCTCATCCGGACAGGGGCTCGCAACCACCTCCAGACAAAAGGCCCAGGGTTGAGCCCTCTGACCCCCACTCCTCAGATGAGTCCTCTGATGGCTCTACTCTGTCATACCACCAGGAGGAGGCTTACTCGGCCTACGAGGATTCTGATGCTGAAGAATCTATTCCCTCGGCCTCCCCTCCTGAAGAGTTTTCCTTTGGAGAGACATTACACTCTATGAGAGAACATTTTCAATGGCAGGGTCAGGAATTCTCTGATTCTAGAAAGAGATTAAGGACCTTTTTACATTTACCTCAGCATAGGCCTTTAGCTATACCTCCTGTTTTGAATGTCATTGATGATATGTACTCTGATGCTAGTACAACCCCTGACTCTCTCCCTCCGGCTCCTGCCAAACCTGATAGGTACTACAGGGTCCCGGACTCACATCTTCATCTGTACAAGGCCCACTCTGCTGATCCAGAAACTATTTCCCAGGGCCCAAAAGGGGTTGCAGCTGCCACTGCTAGAAATCCTCTACCCTCTGAAAAGGAGTCCAGAGCTTTAGAGAGATGGGGTAAAAAAGTGTATACTTCTGCAACTCTTTCCATGAGGGCATTAAATTGTCTTTCATATGATAAAGTACCAAGAGTATTTGTTAGATGAATTGCATAAGAAACTGTCTTCATCTGAACCCCTTGATCACAAATCCCTTCAGGATCTGGTACATAACTCCCAGCAGGTTAGTAACCATTTCTTGCAGTGTGGTTATGATGCATTGGAAGCTTCATGTAGGTCAGCTATGATAGGTGCAGTCATACGTAGGCATGCCTGGCTGAAGGAACAATCTCTGCCAGACCATGTTAAAGCTAAGCTTTTGGATGCTCCTATGGAAAAGCAAAAATTATTTGGTACCACGGCTCAAGAGGTCTTAAAGAAATTTGAAGAAAAGGCAAAATCTGTGCAAACAGTCAAAGACTTTCTGCAAGTCCAACCACCGAGATTCAGCAGAAATTGGCCTACTAAGAATTGGTCCTTTCCAGACTCAGACAGATCTCAGAGAGGCAGGAATAGGCGTGCCAGAGGTAGAGGGCAAGCTAGAGGCTCCTACAGAGGCCGTCAAGTGGCAGCCTCCCAACCAGAGAGGTAGTGCAGGAACTACAACTGCTACACCAGGACAGACTCAATGACTTTGTTTTGACTCCGCCGACCAGGGCTCAATTAGAAGCACCTTTGGGCGGAAAGCTTTCTTTATTTTCAAAAATTTGGCACAGCATTACAAGGGACACATGAACACTGCAAATAATAGACAAAGAATACAGGTTCCATTTCCACACATTGCCAAAAAGAGAAGGCATGCCAGACCTGCCACCAAATCAGAGGGCAGAGGCTTTGAAACAAATTTCCAACTTAATACAAATGAAAGCTATAGAAAAGGTTCCTCTTTCAGAACAAGGCCAAGGATTTTACTCCAGATTATTCCTTGTTCCAAGAAAAAAAAATCAATGGAAGCCTATTCTCGACTTGTCCGCACTGAATACTTACCTCATTGTGCCAAAATTCAAAATGCTGACTCTACAGCAACTCCTTCCCATGCTGGGCAAGGGGTCTTGGCTGGTGACTCTAGACCTCAAGGAGGCATACCTGCATGTCCCTATCAGACAAGGTTGCAGAAGACACCTCAGATTTCTTGCAGGGTCAGAGCATTATCAATTCTCAGCATTGCCCTTTGGCTTATCTACTGCGCCCAGAGTATTCACGAAATGCCTGGCATCAGTAATTGCACACTGCAGACTTCAGGGGATTCAAATTTACCCATATCTGGACGACTGCCTTATACAAGCGGACAGCAAGCAAACTTTGTTAAAGGACTTGGATTATGCCATCCACCTACTGCAGGCCTTGGGATATACAGTCAACTTCCACAAATCAAGACTTGTTCCATCTCAAAGAATAACTTTTCTGGGTGCGGATCTAGACACAACCACCCAAATGGCCTTTCTCACAGAAGAAAAACAAAAACAACTACCGGATTACTTCAAGAATCTGACAAGACAAACTCAGCTGACTGCAAGGAAAATCCTGCAGGCCCTGGGTTACATGGCATCTTGCATTCTTCTGATTCCACAAGCAAGGCTGCATATGAGAAAATTACAGTGGTACCTAAGGAGTTTATGGACTCAGCACAGTCACAGTTTAGAAACTTTGATCCCACTCATTCCATGCCTACAAAAGGAATTTCTGTGGTGGGCTCAAGCCTGCCAGTCGAACAGTGGGTTGCCCTTCAGCAAGCCAAGAGCCAACCAAACCATCACTACGGACGCTTCAGACCAAGGATGGGGAGCACACATGGAGGGCAGATGTATCCAAGGGCTATGGTCACAAAGGGAGCTACGCATGCACATAAACCAAAAGGAAATGCTGGCAGTGATGCATGCAATCGAGGCCTTCAAACATTTTCTTCATCAAGGCCACCTACTTTTAAGGACAGACAACACCACAGTTATGTGGTACATAAACAAGCAAGGAGGCACCCATTCCTACCCTCTTTGCAGACTGGCAATGAATCTATGGGAACTTTCCTTGAAACTCAATATACAGCTGCAGTCCCAGTTTGTGCCAGGGAAAGACAATATACTGGCAGACAGCTTAAGCAGAAATATCATGGATGCACACGAATGGATGCTGCACCCAGATATCTTCTTACTCATAACACAATCATGGGGAAGGCCGGAAATAGATCTGTTCGCCTCCCCCCACAATCATCAACTGAAGAAATTCTGCTCAAGGACATACCACCCACAAGCATGGAAAGTGGACGCTCTCTTTCAGCTGGAAAGCTCTAACAGTGTATGCTTTTCCACCTCTCCCATTAATGACCAAGGTCTTACTGAAGATCAGAACAGAGCAGCCCAGAGTGATTCTCATAGCTCCAAACTGGCCAAGACAGCACTGGTACCCACTGTTAAAGAGCATGTCACATATGAAACCGTGGCCTCTCCCCCTATGGCCACTTCTACTGGCACAGCACAATTTCAAGACTCTGCATTCCAACCTGAAAACCTTGCAACTAACTGCCTGGAAAAAACCTTGACCCCTCCTCAGGATAAACTATCCCAGAGAGTGAAGGATATTATTATGGAAGCTCGCCGGCCTTCCACAAGGAAGGCATATTCAGCAAAATGGAAAAGATTTCACGCTTGGAACACAACAAAGGGCCTAGATGTGACAGTGATGAACATGGTGCATATACTGGAATATTTGGCAGAATTATTCCACAACGGCCTGTCTTACTCTTCCATTAAGATACATGCTTCAGCAATTTCAGCAGAATACAATGTTGATCCACCTGTCTTCTCTCATTCTCTCCTGAGACAGTTTCTAAGAGGAATCAAAAACATCAATCCTCCAAGGAAACCACCTCTACCTACTTGGGACCTTAACTTCGTGTTGGAAAAACTAACACTTCCTCCCTTTGAACCAGCAGCATCTGCAGATCTACAGTTTCTGTCTTGGAAAACTGCCTTCCTTCTGGCCATAACCTCAGCAAGAAGAGTATCTGAGTTACAAGCTCTAATGGCAGTACAGCCATTTCTTATTTTTCATCAGGACAGAGTTTCATTGAGAACCAATCTTACATTTATGCCAAAGGTGGTATCCAGGGTATCTTTGAACCAAGCTATTCACTTGCCTACCTTCTTCCCACAACCACAAAATAAAGGGGAGAAACTTCTGCACACCCTGGACATACACAGACAGTTGCGCTACTACTTGGACAGAACTAAAAGTTACAGAAAGACTGACCAGCTGTTTGTAGCATATGCTGCTGGGGCACAAGGAAAAGCAATTTCCAAACAGACAATTTCAAAATGGATAGGAAATTGCATTCGTTTTTGTTGCTCCTTTCATGGAAAAACTGTGCCAGCTAACAGTAGACCTCATTCCACGAGAGCCACAGCCACCTCCACAGCCTTCCTAAGAGGGGTGGCTACCAAGGACATTTTAGAAGCTGCTACATGGAGCTCCGTGCATACATTTGCCAAGCATTACAATTTACCTTTATACTCCAGATCCAGAGCAGGCTTTGCTACGGCAGTCCTGCAGGGTATTTTAGCTACACCATCCTTTACTTAGTACCTCCACCCCCAGATTGGCTATGGTATTCTACCCATATGTGATGACTGCAGATGCATCCTTGAAGGACATAGTACAGTTTTGTACCTACCATAAATGTAGATGTCCGATAGGTATGCATCTGCACTCAGGTTTACTTTCCCTCCTTCCCCTCTGTGGTATTTTTTTGGGTGCTTACCCCCTTTTATAGTGGTACTTCTTGGGTACTTACCCCTCTTATAGCTAGCTGGGGGGATCTATTATGGTGTATTTGTTTTTATAGTACTGTGCATGTTTGGATTTGTTTTTTTAAATGCATCTTTCCAAATTTTAGCCTTCCTTAGAGGGCACCTGGCATCTGGGGCAAGAAAAACTGAGGAAAATGGCGTCTGCTGATGCTTTTATACCCCAGACGCTCTGACGTCGGGGAAAGTGTGACATCAGCCGAGGCCAGACCCAGACTTTGGAATCCGGCCGACCGAAGGGCTGCCTGAGGCAGGACAACCCATATGTGATGACTGCAGATGCATACCTATCGGACATCTACATTTATGGTAGGTACAAAACTGTACTTTCTGCTCCTTTCGTAGTTATTGTTTTGTCGTACATGTTTATCAGGAATTAAGATACTTTACTGCAAAACAACAGTAAACCCAGCCACTAGGGATGCACAAGCCAGTGCGTTTTTTTGTGCCGGTCCCAAGCCCGGATAAATGGGGAGGGTTGCGTCAGGAAGGGCATCCGGTGTAAAACCTCTTCCAAAAATTACTGATGCGGAGAAGTTTTCATAATTACATACCGGATCGGTTGAGGCCCGGGTTAACAACGACCACCACCAGTACTGTTAGCCAACAGGGTGCTGGCGGAAATTGGGCTACTGTTAGCCGAAGAAGAATAGGAGGGGGGAAGCATGCCCAAAGGCAGGAAGAGAGGAGGAAGGTTAGGAGTGTAGTACTTTGAATGTTGGCAGTATGACTGGTATAGGGAGAGAGCTAGCTAATATGATAGAGAGAAGGAAGGTTGATATATTGTGTGTGCACAAGACCAGATGGAAGGGAAGTAAAGCCAAGTGTATAGGAGGTGGTTCAAATTGTTCTATCATGGTGTGGGTGGCGGAAGAAATGGGGTATGGGTTATCCTAACAGACCAGTATTCCAAGAGTGTTTTGGAGGTGAAGAGAGTGTCTGATAGTGATGTTTATGAAGCTTGAAATTGATGGTGTAATGATGAATGTTGTTGGTGCATATGCTCCACAAGTTGGGTGTGTGATGGATGAGAAAGAAAAATTTTGGAGTGAGTTGGATGAAGTGGTGGTGAGTGTATCCAAGGGTTAGAGACTAGTGATTGGAGCGGACTTCAATGGGCATGTTGGTGAAGTGAACAGAGCGGATGAGGAAGTGATGGGTAGGTATGGTGTTAAGGAGAGGAATGCAGAAGGTCAGATGATTGTGGATTTTGCGAAAAGGATGGACATGGCTGTGGTGAATACGTATTTTAAGAAGAGGGAGGAGCATAGGGTGACGTACAAGAGTGGAGGAAGATGCACACAGGTGGATTGTATCCTATGTAGGAGGGCCAGTCTGAAGGAGATTGGAGACTGTAAAGTGGTGACTGGGGAAAGTGTAGTTAAGCAGCATAGAATGGTGGTCTGCAGGATGATGTTGGTGATCAAGAAGTGGAGGAGGAGTGTGAAAGCAGTGCCAAGGATTAAATGGTGGAAGTTAAAAAAGGGTGATTGTGAGGTGGAGTTCAGGGAAGAGTTAAGACCGGCACTGGGAGGCAATGAAGAGTTACCAAATAGCTGGGTAACTACAGCAGAGCTAGTAAGGGAGACTGCTAGGAAGGTGCTTGGTGTGACATCTGGACAGAGGAAGGAGGACAAGGAGACATGGTGGTGGAATGAGGAAGTACAGGAGAGTATACAGAGGAGGAGGCTGGCGAAGAAGTGGGGTTGTCAAAGAGATGAAGAAAGTAGACATGAGTATAAGGAGATGAGGCACATGGCAAAGAGAGAGGTGACGAAGGCTAAGGATAAGGCATATAGAGAGTTGTATGAGAGATTGGACACTAAAGAGGGAGAAAAGGACCTGTACAGATTGGCTAGACAGAGGGACAGAGCTGGGAAAGATGTGCAGCAGGTAAGGGTGATAAAGGACAGTGAGGGAAACGTACTCACAAGTGAGGAGAGTGTGTTGAGTAGATGGAAAGAGTACTTTGAAGGGCTGATGAATGAAGAGAATGAGAGAGAGAGAAGGTTGGATGATGTGGGAATAGTGAATCAGGAAGTGAATCAGATTAGCAAGGAGGAAGTAAGGACAGCTATGAAGAGGATGAAGAATGGAAAGACTGTTGGCCCAGATGACATACCAGTGGAAGCATGGAGGTGCTTAGGAGAAATGGCAGTGGAATTTTTAACCAGATTGTTTAATGAAATTTTGGAAAGTCAGAGGATCCCTGAGAGTGGAGAAAAAGTGTTTTGGTACCTATCTTTAAGAATAAGGGTGATGTGCAGAGCTGCAGTAATTACAGAGAGATAAAATTGATCAGTCACAGCTTGAAGATGTGGGAAAGAGTAGTGGGAGCTAGGTTAAAAAGGGAGGTGATGATTAGTGATCAGCAGTATGGTTTCATGCCAGTAAAGTGCACTACAGATGCAATATTTGCTCTGAGAGTGTTGTTGGAGAAATACAGAAAAGTTCAGAAGGAGTTGCATTTTGTCTTTGTGGACTTTGCGAAAGCATATGACAGGGTGCCTAGAGAGGAGTTGCGGTATTGTATGAGGAAGTCGGGAGTGGCAGAGAAGTATGTAAGAGTGGTACAGGATATGTACGAGGGTAGTGTGACATTGGTGAGGACTGCGATGGGAGTGACAGATATGTTTAAGGTGGAGGTGGGATTACATCAAGGATCAGCTCTGAGCCCTTTCTTATTTGCATTGGTGATGGACAGGTTGACAGATGAGATTAGACAGGAGGCCCCATGGACTATGATGTTTGCAGATGACATTGTGATATGTAGTGAGAGTAGGGACCAGGTTGAGGAGACCCTGGAGAGGTGGAGATGTGCTGTAGAGAGGAGAGGAATGAAGGTCAGCAGGGCTAAAACAGAATATATGTGTGTAAATGAGAGGGCGGGTAGAGGAATGGTGAGGATGCAGGGAGTAGAGTTGGTAAAGGTGGATGAGTTTAAGTACTTGGGATCAACAGTTCAGAGTAATGGTGAGTGTGGAAGAGAGGTGAAGAAGAGAGTACAGGCAGGGTGGAATGGGTGGAGAAGAGTGTCAGGAGTGATTTTTGACAGACGGGTACCAATAAGAGTGAAAGGGAAGGTCTACAAGAGGGTAGTGAGACCAGCTATGTTATATGGGTTGGAGACGGTAGCATTGTTGAAAAGGCAGGAGTCAGAGCTGGATGTGGCAGAGTTAAGTATGTTAAGATTTGCACTGGGTGTGACTAGGATCGACAGGATTAGGAATCAGTATATTAGAGGGTCAGCTCAGTTTGGACAGTTTGGAGACGAAGCAAGAGAGGCGAGATTGCGTTGGTTTGGACATGTGCTGAGGAGGGATGCTGGGTATACTGGGAAAAGGATGCTAAGGATTGAGCTGCCAGGTAAGAGGAAACGAGGAAGGCCTAAGATGAGGTTCATGGATGTGGTGAGAGAGGACATGCAGGCGGTTGGTGTGAAAGAGCATGATGTAGAGGGCAGGAAGAAATGGAAACAGATGATCCGCTGTGGCGACCCCTAACGGGAACAGCTGAAAGAAGATGATGACTGCAAAACAACAGTAAGAATACTACAAAAAAGGAATAATAAGACCTACTGCAGACAGATATAGCGATAAAACAGATGGTTTGTGTGCTTCACAGTACTTGACTTCTAGATTTGATTCTGCTTTGTGGAGTCTGCACATCTTCTGTGTCTTGTTTTCACTTGGTTCTTAACATTATGTAGTTACAAGTCATTGCTGTGGCATAGCAGCTAGTGTTAATGCCTCACAGTACTTGGCCTCCAGTTTTGATTCTCAGCTGGGGTGCTTTGCCTTCTGGAGTCTGTCCATTGTCTTGTCTCCACTTCTACTTCTGCTGGGTGCTTTGTTTCCCCCCTCCTGCTTAGTAGCAAGGCTTTCATTGCTTCTCCAGTCTTACCTCTTCGTCTGTTCTTTTTTCAAGGACAGGAATAGAGTGTCTCTGTGTAGCCAAGGTCTGGAACGTATCCAGTTACAATAAGTGAACATTGCATCTTTGTTCAATAGCATTATGGTGCAGGCTTGCCAGGCTCTGTGCCGGCTGGATCCCTTGATGTTAACTGGATTGATATTTTTGTTTTGGTTTAGTTGTAGATGTTAATAACTTGATTGGTATTAATTTTGTGTTTTGGTTTTGTTATAATATGGTCAGTAATGTATCCATAAAGAATCTGTGTGTGAGAAAAGACCACAGGATCAGCAGAAAGCTGGAAGCAGCAGTACACCTCACAGTAAATCAAAAGGATTCTGTAGTTATAATGAAGTATGGTAGCAGACTTGTCTGTGAGTATCATCTGTACCAAATGCAGATGCTTTGGTCAAATGAGCTTCCTGTGAAATGAGATTCACAATCAAGTGGGATGGTGAAGAAGACACCAGAGATAACAGAAGGTGGAGAAGCCTCACTGAAGCCTTTAGTTGCAGAAACTAACTTTATGATGATAAATGTCACGTGACCACACTTTCAGTATGTGAAACAAAGTTATGGCAATTGAAGTGACAGTTGTGTGGTAAAATACCGTGCGTCAAGAACCATTATTCTTGCAGACGTAACAACTGGCATTTGTTGACAATGTAAAGAAATTAAGAAATGTTAACACAGTTTTATAGCCTGTTTTAGTATTTTAAAGTTGAATTTATTTCTACCAGAGATCAGAAGCCAGTAGTTCTGCAGTACAAGCAATTACTGCAAAACCTAATGAAACAATCAAAGCGACAGCAGTTTACCATGGGGTGAAACACAAACACTTGTATGTGTGACTGAACTGTTGGTGCAAGCTTCAAAGGACACTTTATGATGACTCTGCTGTGGATGTGAAACTCAACTGTGGGAAGACTAAAGGAGTGCATTGTTATGAATTTATTTGTAGCATATTTAGAGGAGCTACTTCTACAGAAACTCGGATAATCATACTTTTCACTGGCATCAGATGCCTTCAGTACAGGGGCTAAAAAGTCTTCTCCCAGTTATTCTGTACTTCATCCAAACCTCTGGCATGCTACAGACATTGGTGGCGTTTTATGAGGATCATAACAATCTGTTGAAGCCATCTTGGAAAGATAAAGGATCTCCTCCTGCAGAAAGAACTGCAACATTCAAAACTTGTTCAGCTATGTTGCAGATGATCCTTCAGACAATTATGGAAAACAGAGGTCTATTTTTAAATGTCTTATGTACTGCAGAACAGTCTTAAAATACAGACAAGACCCTTGCATGGATTGATATGGAAATGTTGGTTTTGAAGGTAAACACAGAATTTGTGATTTCTCCTAAAAAGCTTGTACCACACAGAAGGGTGTTTTGCTTTTTAGGCCAAGACTGGAAGAAGATTGTGCAGCATATTTTAATGAGGTGGCTGTCATTTTTCTCAGTTGTGGTAAGATTTCTAGAACGCCAGAAAGCTATCAAAAGTTTTTATTACTGAGTGACTTGATTGTCACCCCTTCATGTGGAGATTTGTAGAGTTTGCTAAGAATGTCTTCACAGAAGGTGCCGTTTCAAAGTCTTGACTGCTGAATCTATTTCATAAACTCCATCTTTCAGGTTTTTCTCAAGTCCATAGCAAAGCTGGAGAACAGCACACATTAAGTCCTTGAGTTTATGCAGTGATGCTGAAGTCTCCAAGATGAGCTTCAGAGAAGGCTGGATGAACAGTTCTTTGGTTCTAAAGTTTCATTTACCATGAAACATTCTGTTCCAATTATTGGACAGCAGATCTCCAGGGACATCAGTATCTTTTATACAAGCGCAATTCCTTGCCTGCAGACATCTCTCAACTTTGAGAATAACCCCTTTAAGATTATGATTGTCTTCAGTTTTCAGCAGCCAGTAGTCTGGTCTGAATTTTGCTCCGCAGCATATTCTTTAAGATTAGAAGAAATAGCTTTTGATGCAATTTGCTCAGACTAATGTACTATAAATGCATTGACAGCACAGTTACAGATGAGAAAATTACATTAACAATGTTTAGTGACTCTTTGTTTGACTTTTCCTTATTAAAATTCCAGAGTGCAGATAGTTGCATAGGTTATAACAGTTTATACTTTCGGTTCCATTTTGCAACAGTTTTATGGGGTGAGTATTCTTATAAATTGGCAATCCATAAATGATCAAAGAAGTCAAATGTTTGTGTCTCTTGTAAAACTAACAGATGCACTTTAATGTTTTGTAAAATGTAGTCTAGCACTACTTGAAGTTGCAGAGCCAAATGAAAGGTGGTATTTCAAATACAAACTGTGACTGTCATTAGTAACCTGTCAAAAAATCACCTTGTTCAGTACAGTGCATACTGTTCACAGAAAGTTTAGATGTTATGTTGTCCTATATTGCCTTCATTCTTACTGGTTGGGTTCAGAGGGGATCCTCGGCTCCAACTCAAGTCGAATACACTAGCTCAAAGTCGCTAACTTGGCTGAATAGGTATCCCATCATGCAGTGATGCAATTCCCCAGATCTTGTATGCCACTTTAGGAGTTCGGATGCTCTCTCCTTGGCCATGGCTAAGTTTCTTTAAAGCTTCATATTTTTTTTGTATTTAGCTATAATATACAAGTCTAACTTGAGTAATTTAGATAGTTTTTCTTCTGTAGTTTGCTTGTGCAGTTTAATCTTGCTACTGTGCTTGTTGGCCGTCATTAGTCACAAGGCCATTTCTCCCTTTTCCCATCAACTTTTTTAGAGGTATGGTTGGTGTTTACTGTAGAATAGTTGGTTAGAGTGCGTATTCCCTTGCTGTGTATATTGGCTCGTTTTAGTTAGAAAGCTATGTTCCCGCTTAATTTATAGGGTTTGTCTTTTGTGTCCCTTGTTGTAGCTCTTCTAGGTCCGTTTAAGTTAGAGGGCCTAGTGCCTTTGTTTTTCCTTTTTTCAATAGATGTGCTGTGTTATTATAGTGTGTTACCAGAATATTTAAATTTTGAGTGTGTTAGTTTTTCTGTAGAGGTGTAGTTAGTGTTTACTTCTTTTTTAGTATTAGTAGTTGTGTTTCCTTCTTACAATGTCTAAGGAAAACAGATAGAAGGGATCCCAAGTCATCAGGCTTTAAAAAGTGCCAGAAATGTTCGCAAAAAATGTCAATTACTGATGGGCATAATATTTGTGTTTATTGTTTGGGGGCTGTTCACATGTACATTCTGTCATTCTTTCATCTCCCGTGTGTTACAGGAAAGAAAGAACAAGCTAATTGTCAAAGGAATTCTGAAACTTTCTTTTGATGAAGCTTTACAGAGTACATCTTCAATTAAGTACCCTTCCTCTAAAGGTGACAAGCCTATGAAAAGACCATCTCCCTCTTCTTCGGCTCATTCAGTGCCAACTCAAAAATTATCCAAAACGTCAGATATGGCAATCTCCTCTGCTCCACAACCCTTGGAACCGAGAGAGATCATTGAATTGGACAAATCAAGTCCTTTGGCTCCACGGCTTTCGGAGCTGAAAGAGGCTACTTTTCGAAGCCACTCGACTGAACTAGTACCAGTCTCCCCTACCTTGAGATCTCCCATATTGGAGAGATCTCACTCACCAACCTCTCCTCCAGGTCCTCTAGAAGCTTGACGGACGATAACGAGGACAGGGTGGTGCGCAGACTTTTGAAGTCACCGGTGATGGCTAAATTGTTTTTGGCTCTGACCCTACCTGTCTCGAGCCATCCAAGACTATTACATTCATGACTATTCCTCCTCCGAGCCAAGCTGGATCTTCATGGCTGGAATGCCAGCTACCACTTGCTGTAGATTCTTCAGTTCCAAGACCCCTCTAGGAGATTTCGGAACCAATCCCTGCGTCAACACTGTTGGTGCCGTCTGTGGTGTCTAGGAGCCGAAGTTCTCTGGTCGGCTTGGGGGGGATTGGACACTCAGATATGAGTTTCTTCGGTTCTGAGTTTACCTCTCGGAGTTTCAGCTTGGCTCTTACATCAGCCTTGGAGCTAATCTCCATGGAGCTGGGGATTCCCTCTTTTTCCTCAGACCCGGAGTTGTCCTCGGAGTTGGGGGGAATCTTCCTTTGAGCTGATGAGGAGTGTGCTGTCCCCACCTACATCTGTACACAAGGATACTGGTATTCTTCCCCTCAAGGCA
Source organism: Protopterus annectens (assembly GCF_019279795.1). Lineage (NCBI taxonomy): Eukaryota > Metazoa > Chordata > Ceratodontiformes > Protopteridae > Protopterus > Protopterus annectens. The sequence goes on along the minus strand of NC_056745.1, from coordinate 770,307,686 downwards.
CTAGCTTCTGTCTTGGCACCACCTTGTCCACAGGACAGGAGAGATCCAGAACCTCCGGGAGCCCTTTGGGCGAACCCCACTCTTCCGCGACTTTCCCGGAATACCTTTCTGCGGAAGTTCCTCAAAAGAGAACATGCAAGAGGAAGCATATAGACTCCCCTGACAAGTCCATCACCTCTGACACTTATCTTGAGGAGTCAGAAGGGTCCCCACAGTCATCCTCTAAAGATATCTCCTTCGCAGATATCTTAGAAATCCTGAAACAGATAGGCGACTGGAAAACCATCAGTCCTTCTGTTGAGGAGTCTGTGTACCTGAAGTCTTTTGTATCTCAACCTTCAGCCTCCTGAGTGGCTCCTCCTTTTGACGAGCTATTGGAGTTGGTTAGTCGAAAGGCATGAGAGTCACCAGACACTATGGAACCAGTCCCTCAGAGGTCAAATAAGTTGTCAGCTCCTTCTGAAAAAGATTTTCTCACAAAAGGCGTTCCTGTAGATGCTATGGTGGTGGCAGCATCAGCCACCAAGAAGGAACTTTCTGACACATCCTTGTCTGTCCATCCACCGAACAAGGACTCCTGGACGATGGACATATATGGGAAGCATATTTTTTCATCAGCGACTTTTACCCTTAGATCGTTGAACTACCTCACGCACTTTGAGACTACAAAGAGTTCTCCTGAAGGAGTTAGGAGATGCTCTCCAAGGTTCATTAGCTGCGGGGGTCTCAGAAAAGGTGACCTCTCAGCTATCTGCCTTAAATTCCATCATTAACTTCTCCATGAGACTGACATCCTATGCAGCAGATGAAGCGCGCAGAACAGCGGGTTCAGGAGTTTCCCTGAGGAGACACTCCTGGATGTGCTTGTGTAACTTAGCGGAGCCTTTCAAGTCTACCTTTGTCAATGCCCCTTTTGATGGTTCCTCGCTCTTTGGACCCCAAGTTAAGGACACACTCACCAGATGCGAGCAGGAAGGGTAAACGCTCTCTGCCATTGGAGTATGTTTTTCCGTACCTTCAAGACCTTACCCTAAAGGTCAGAAGAGTGGGAAAATGTGGTTCAAAAGATCCTAGGGAGTTTTTCAGGACACACGAGGTGAACCCTTCCCCAAGGGCAGAGGGGGAGGCAGTAAAGGCAGATGTCCTTGAAACAGAGGGGGGTCCGCAAAACCAGGGTGACCATGATTCCTTTCGCGTCCGACCCTACCAGCGCTCCTGAAAGGAGGCCCGTCTGCTCTACTCTGGAGGCAGGCGGTGGGCAGTTAACTTTGTACCCAGTAGCCTGGCGAGATATCACGAGACAATTGGGTACAAAGTATAATATCCAGAGGTTATTCCATTCCCTTTTGCCAGCCTGTCCCACAGATCAGAACAGTCCCAGATGTTCCACCCAGTCAACGGGAACAAGCAACTGTAGAAATTCAAAAATTGCTAGGCAAGAGAGTCATCCAAAAAGTCCCCACAGACCAAATAGGATTCGGAACTTACTCAAGATTCATTTTAGTGCCAAAAAGATCAGGGGACTGGAGACCCATTTTGTATCTCAGCAAACTAAATGAATCCGTGAAGAAGTCCAAGTTCTGAATGGTGACACTGCAGTCGATTCTTCCCTTTTTAGGGAAAGACGATTGGATGTGCTCAGTAGATCTCCAAGATGTGTACTACCACATAAAAATGGACAGAGCATCAAGGAGTTATTTACGCTTCCGGCTGGGAGCCAGTCATTACCAGTTTCAAGCTCTGCCATTTGGTCTCACTAGAGCCCCCAAGAGTATTCACCAGATGCATGGCAGTAGTCACGACTCACTTGAGACATCTAGGATTCCAAGTGTTTCTGTACCTAGATGACTGGCTCCTAACTGCCACCACCAAACATCTAGTTCAGCAGGTGAGAGACATCATACTTCAAATCTGTTCTTAGTTAGGCATAACAGTGAATTTACAAAAATCTGCCTTGTTGCCCTGTCAACATATTACATACATAGGCGCAGATTTCGACACAGTTTCCATGATGGCACATCTGCCTCCCATCAGAGTTTCTATTCACAGACAACAAATAGGCAACCTCCTACCCAGAAACAAGGTGAAAGCAAAAACAATTTTGAAAGTCCTAGGAATCATGGCTTCAATGATCACCCTAGTTCCTTTAGCCAGGATGCATATGAGAATTCTTCAGTGGCTCCTCTTTGCTCAGTGGTCATTACAAGAACTATCCCATGTCTCACCAAATCAGAATTACAGAGTCATGCACGAGAGATTTTCTATGGTGGCTTCGGTCCGACCACGTAACCATTGGGCGATATTTTGTGCCACAACAACCTGTAGCTGCGGTGACCATGAACGCCTCCCAGATAGGGTGGCGGGGGCATTATCTGGGAAGAACAGTCCAAGGCACATGGCAAGAACACTAGACCCATTTACACATCAGTGTTTTAGAGATGAGAGAAGTGCTTCTAGCATTGCAAGCACTCCTGGACACTCTTCTACTAGGAACGATTGCAGTCCAGTCAGACAACATGTCAGTAGTCTGGTACATAAACAAGGAGGAGGAACCAGATCATACCCCCTTTGTCGAGAAGCGCTGAGAGTATGGCAGTGGGCAATCTCTTCTCAACATTTTCTGGTAGCAGTGCATATCCCATGGAAGTCCACTGTGATAGCAGACAAACTCAGCAGGGTGATATTAATGCCTCACAAGTGGTCTCTAAACCAAAACATAGAGAAGATTTTTCTGAAAATGGGGCCAGCCTTGCTGCGACCTTTTTTGCCACTCCCATGAATACCAGATGCAGCAGCTACTTTGCCCTATCCCCCCCCCCCCCATGCGGGGAACACCGAGAAGCATGATTGGCCCTTGGAACTTCTGTATGCCTCCCCCCCCCCTCTCCTCTGATACCCAAATTCATTCAGAAAGCAAAATCCTTGGGAAGCAGGCTGTGATTCCCTTTGCTCCATATTGGCCTCATCAGAATTGGTTCCCCTTTCTCTGGCCTCACCTACAGGAGAAAGCGTGGGTTCTGGACCCAGTTCCAGATCTTCTGGCCTATATGTCAGGAACACTTCATCCTGCTCTACAAACCCTCAATTTGACAGCTTGGCTGCTCCACTTTTAAACATAGTCAGGCTTCATGACTTCACACCAGCAGTAAGACACATTTTGGTATGTTTTTCATTTATATAAATGTAAGATTGTCTTTGTCATATGTTTAAATTTAATAAGGAAGTTTGGAAAAAAGATTAAAATCTGTCAATGTGGTTTTAATTGTAAATTTGGCTTTTAAAAGTAATTAAGTAACTTTGTGAAAAAGCTTCATGGACTGATTAAATGTGTCTGCAGGCAGTATCTGATCTAAGGGCTTGACATTTGAAACCCTTGATGTGGGTTGGCCTGTATGTAATGTTAGATACCTAAAACACAGGTGGAAGCCAGGGCAGAAACATCTTTGTTACAAACAGAAACTAATAAAGGCAGAACAGCAAAAGACAAACTATTGAAAAGGAACCCCAACGGCTACAGGCAGAATGCTTAAATGTAAAAAAGTTTTATTATATTATAAAACTCAACACGTTTTTCATCACTCTCGTAGAGTAACTTCATCAGAAGTAAAAACTAGTTACAAAGTAGCAGTTTAAAAACCCAGCACTCATCGTCACATGGTATTGTGAACCTATCAGCTCTCAGTACTATTTAAACTCATACAGTATTAAACAGAAGTATCAACTAAAAAATAATTTAAATGCGTCTATTAAACAATTTAGCCACCCAAATAACAGTCGGACAGGAAAAGCACATAGCAAACATATGTAAACATTATACAAAAATTCACTAAAAGACTTAAATTAGGGAAAACAAGTATAAAGTATTTATTTATCATCTACTTAAACTTTTTAGCTTTAGTAGGCAGGAAATGTTACAATTTGCATTCAAGCCTGGGTATGAAAAAGCATCCAAGGTTAGTTGCCATTCTAGTTCGTGTTCCTCAAGCAATAAACTACTAGGGCCTCCTCTAATGTCTGGCACTATCTGGTTGATAACTTGAAAATGGAATGTGTGGCCATTGCTTAAAGACGAGTGCCTAGCTACAGCGTTTTCACTTTTGTTTTTATCTATAGCATAAGTGTGCTCGTAAATCCTTTCACGAAACTTCGGTCAGTTTTACCAATGTAAAATGCTGGGCAGCTGTTCCACTTTGCTATATATATTACTCCCTTGGATTCACAGTTCAGTTTGTATTTAATCGTGTACTTGCTGTTGTTACCCACCGCAAATGAATTACCAATCCTAATGTACTTACACATCCTACATGCTCCGCATATGAACATGCCTACAGATCTCCCAACTAGGTTTAGCAGTCTTACTTTCTAGGAGGTTTTTCAGATTAGACCCCCTTCTATAAACAATTTTAGGTAAATTACCCAGTCTATCTACAATTAGGTTGTCTTTATACACGAAGGTCCAATTCTGCCTGTAGCCATTGGGGTTCCTTTTCAATAGTTTGTCTTTTACAAACAGAAACTAACATTTTTATGTTTGTTATGAATGCTCCATTGGTGTGCTTCAACAGAATGTACTATCAAAGGACCGGAGAAAGGGATTGATGTATGCTTTCATACCAGTTTCTCTAATCCTAAAGGCCTCCTTAAAATTGAAGAAAAGGTAAAGTATGACCCTTATAGCTTTTAGTTGGCACAGGCAACAATGGATGTTAAGTTGTCAATCTCGCCTTCGTTCTTGCTGGTTGGGATCGGAGCCGATCCTCGGCTCCGACTCTGCCATCTTCTATAGCTCGAGAGCTGTTTACTGGCTCGAGGCTACCCCTTATCTCATGATGCCTAGCTCTAGCTACCCAGATCTCGTTTGCCGCTTCAGCTGCGAGGTTCATTGTACTGGCTCAGGCTCGTATATTTTTTCTTCTACTACTTTTTCAGCCAGATTAGGGCTTTTCTGGTAGTTACTGTAATAGTTGCCAACTGGTTTGTAGTAGTTTAGTGTTCTTTGTGGGTCTTCCTAGAACTCATTTTAGTTAGAGTCCCCCACTCCCCTCCCTCTTATCGGTAAGCTTATTCTTTAGAATTTTCTTCTTCCTTATTGTTTAGGTAGCTGTTTTAGTTAGAGGCTTCCTAGATTTAAAAAAATATATATATATATATATGTATATATATATATCTTTAGCTTGTAGTATACTTGTTGTTTTTTGTGGTAGTGTCTAGTACTAGTCTTTACTAGTTCAGCCCTTTACTAAAATAATCACTGTAGCAGTGATTTATAACTTAGTGTGGTATCTTCTATTTGTGGATTATGTCTAAAGAATCCAAAGTGTCGGGATTCAAGAAGTGTGACTCATGCTGTCAGAAAATGTCTCTGACAGATGGGCACACTTCTTGCATCTATTGCTTAGGCGCAGTGCACCTGCAGGACTCTTATTCTATCTGCCATGCATTTAGCCCAAAAGTTCTGCAGGACCGCAAAAACAAACTTATTTTGAGGGGTCTTCTTAAGCCCCAGGATTCACCAGCCAAGGCTCAGCCGGTGAAATCTCCTAAACCAGCCAAATCGTCGGCTCCCAGCTCGGAGCCGTCTTTGGCCCAAGCCTTGTCTACTTCTTCGGTTCCGGCTGGAATCAAGGAGACTGCCTCCTCCTTGGCTCCACCACTACCTTCGGAGCCATCAAGGACTCACAAGAGGCCGAGGTCCCCTTCGCTAGAGTCCATACATTTGGCTCCTCGGTCTCCCCTGTTGCAAAGTAACCGCAGTCATAGATCTTCCCACTCTTCTCGGTCCTCTAGGCTCTCGGACTATGTTGTGGAGAGAGTGGTCAGTAGGTTGTTGAAGTCGTAGGCACTGCCAAAATTTTGTCCAGCCCTCCTCAACAGGTGTCGACTCCATCTGTTTCTATCGATATTCCTCCTCCGACTCCATTGAGCTTGGAGCTGGAGTTTGTTGGGGTTCGAGTCGTGGAACAGTCGGCTCCGATAACGATTTCTCCTTCGGATCCGTCAGCTCGATCCCCTCAATGGTGCCTTCCATCGAGGGATCTGGGCGCTGAGACTCCCTCGTCAGCTCCTAGGGGGCGAGTGGCATCGGATCCTTGTCTGACCCCGTTCTCCCTTTCGGAGCGTCGGCACAGGTGAGCTCGGCTCCTACATCGGCCTCGGAGCCATCTCCCTCAGTGCAGAGGAGGATTCCGGTTTCCTCGGAGCCGGAGCCTTCTCTGCATCATGGCAGGGACTCTTTTGATGTCATGAGGAGTGTGCTGGCCTCTGAGCCAGCTCCACCTTTGGCCCCACTGGCTCCGTCCCCTGTAGTGCTTGCACCAACCTCTGTCCCTCCTCCAGACCCCAAGCGTGGGGAACCGGCGCTCCAGGGCACCCCATTGGGTGTTTCCTCTTCTTCCGAGGCCTCCCCTGATCATTCAGAGGAGCCCCCTCGGAAGAAGAAGGGCAGAAGGAAGCACATTGACTCGCCTGAATCCGTCACTTCGGATACGGATTTGGATGAGTCGGAAAGGTCCCCAAGATCCCCCTCTGAAGATGTTTCCTTTTTGGACATCCTAGAAATACTTAAGCAGAGGGGGAACTGGAATACCCTAGCCCCTTCCAAGGACTAATCTGTATTCTTGGATGCGTTCGGTTCCCGACCTTCCACGTCCTGGGTTTCTCCGCCTTTCGATCCACTAATGTCAGTAGTGGCTCGAAGGGCTTGGTCAGCCCCGGATACAGTGGAAGCAACCCCGAGGAGACCAGGCAAGTTTATTACTGCACCCCCTGACAAGCAGTTCCTTACTAAGGGTGTTCCCGTGGATGCCATGTTGGTAGCAGCAGCCATTAAAAAGGAGTTGGCGGAAACTTCTTCCTCTGTCCATCCTCCTAACAAGGGAGTCCAGGACTATGGACAGATATGGGAAGCGAATGTTTGCTTCAGCAACCTTTTCTATGAGGTCACTGAATTATTTATGCCATTTCACTAGGCTTCAGAGGGATCTCCTGAAAGAGCTCGGAGATACCCTTCAGGATCCATCAGCTGAAGGGGCTCAGGCTAAAGTGGCTTCTCAGCTGGTGACCCTTAACTCAGTAGTTAACTCCTCCATGAGGCTCATTTCCTATGCAGCCGATGGTGCGAGTAGAGCCGCAGGCACAGGCGTGGCCCTTCGGAGACATGCATGGATGTGGCTGTGTAATTTTGAGGAACCCTTTAGAGCGTCATTCACCAACACTCCCTTTGACGGTTCCTTTCTCTTTGGACCACAGGTGAAAGACGCTCTCACTAGGTGTGAGCAGGAAGTAAGACTCTCTCTGCTGTGGGAGTCCGTTTTTCCACTCCTTCCAGACCATACCCCAAGGGTCAGAAGAGTGGGAAAATGTGGTTTCAGAAATCCCGGGGAGCTTCGCCTGACACACGTAGTGATTTTTCCTCCAGGGGTAGAGGAGGAAATAACAATAACAACAGACGCCGCCCTCATGGCAGAGGGGCTCCGCAGAACCAGGGCAGCTGAGAATCTTTCTCTGACAAGCCCTTCCAACATCCCTGAAGGGTTGCCCGACTGTCCATCTCGGAGGCAGTCAGGGGAAGACTTTCCTTGTACCCATAAGCCTGGCTAAACCTTACGCAAGACAAATGGGTACATTCAGTCATATCCAGAGGTTACAGAATCCCATTCTCTCAACCCCCTTTACCATCATGCAAGTCCCTCCCAGATGTTCCACCCAATCTGAGGGACCAAGCAGTTATAGAAGTTTCAAAACTGCTAGGAAAAAAGAGTCATCCAGGAAGTCCCAGCAAACCAACATGGATCCGGAACTTACTCAAGGTTTTTTTGGTACCAAAAAAGACAGGGGACTGGAGACCTATTTTGGATCTCGGCAGACTGAACAAGTCTGTTCAAAGAACAAAGTTTCGGATGGTCACGCTACAGTCCATTCTACCCTTTCTGGGTCAGGACAATTGGATGTGCTCCATAGATCTCTAAGATGTGTACTATCACATCAAAATGGACAGATGTTCCAGAAGGTTCCTTCGCTTCCGACTGGGAGCCAGTCATTATCAGTTCAGAGCTCTGCCCTTTGGTCTCATCACAGCCCCCAGGGTGTTCACCAAATGTATGGCAATGGTCACGGCTCATCTGAGGCGTTGAGGATTCCAGGTGTTTCCATATCTAGATGACTGGCTCCTTACTGCTGCTACCAGGCATCAACTCCTTCAAGCCAGGGACTATACAATTTCAATTTGCTCCCAGCTAGGCATTACCATAAATTTTGAAAAAATCTGCCTTGTTGCCTTGTCAATCTATTACTTATATAGGAGCAGACTTAGATACAAGGAGCATGTCCGCAAAGCATGTCCGCAAAGCTACCTTCGGACAGGGCTTCCACAATTCGCCAGCAAGTCCATATCCTCATGCAATGCAAAAGGGTACAAGTCAGGTATGTCCTTCAAACTCTAGGTTCTATGGCAGTGGCAATTCTTCTGATACCCCTGGCCCGCTTTCACATGAGAATCCTTCAGTGGCTTCTATTCACACAGTGGTCCTTCCAACAGCTCCCCATGTCTCGCATGATCTTGATTACAGAAGCATACAAAAGGCACCTTTCCTAGTGGATGGTCTCCCCACTAGTGACTCAGGGCAGACCTTTTATTCAGCCCCCTCCAGTTGCTATAGTGACCACAGATGCCTCCCTGATAGAGTGGGGGGGGGCATTATCAGGGAAGACAATCCAAGGCACTTGGCAGACTCACGAGTACCATCTGCATATAAACGTCCTAGAAATAAGAGCCGTGCTCCTAGTGTTGCAAGCTCTTCAGGACTCTGTCCCTTCTAGGACCATTGTGATTCAAACGGACAACATGTCAGTGGTGTGGTACATCAACAAGCAAAGTGGAACCAGGTCCTACCCCCTGTGTCAAGAAGCGCTCAGACTCTGGCAGTGGGCAATTTCCTCCCAACGATTTCAGATTGCGACGCACATCCCTGGGACGTCCAACGTCATAGCAGACAGGCTCAGCAGAGCTATTCTCATGCCTCACGAGTGGTCTCTGAATCAGGTGGTTGCGGATTCAGTCTTCCGCAAATGAGGGCAGCCTTGCTGCAACCTTTTTGCCACCCCCTTCAACAGCAAATGCAGCAACTACTTCTCCCTTCTTCTGCTTCCTGGTTACTCTCCCAGCGATGCTCTAGTCCACGATTGGCCTCAGGGACTTCTTTATGCCTTCCCTCGTTTCCTTTGATACCGAAACTCATACAGAAAGCTATGTCGTTAGGTTGCAGAATGATCCTCATTGCCCCCTACTGGCCTCGACAGATATGGTTCCCATTCCTCCACCATTACCTTCTCGAGCAGCCTTGGACTCTGGATCCCATTCCAGACCTACTGATTCATCAATCAGGCGGGCTGCATCAGTCCCTGCAAACACTCCAGCTCACAGATTGGTTGCTCCACTTCCAACCTTAGCCGGGCTTCCCAGCATTTCCCCAGCCGTATGCGACATTGTCTCCTCCCATAAGTCTACCACTAGAAGGACTTATGCTAGCAAATGGAAAAGTTTTTCTTGTTGGACAGAGGCTAGGAACATAGATCCCTTCACAGCCCCTATCCACAGGATTTTGGAGTTCCTGTCAGAACTCTTTCATTCGGGGTCTGCTTCTGCTACAATCAGGGTTCAATTAGCGGCCCTTTCAAATTTTCATGTTGGGTTGTCTAATGCAAACATTATGTCTCATAAGCTATGTAAAGCCTTTCTAAGAGGGGCTACCCTCCTTAGACCCCCAGTGAGAGATCCCCCTCCTCCTTGGGATCTTAATTTGGTATTGATCTCCTTGATTATGCCTCCTTTTGAACCGACAGCGTCCTGCTCCATTAAGTTTCTATCTTGGAAAACTCTCTTTCTGGTAGCTATTACTTTAGCCAGATGTGTCTCTGAACTTCAGGCACTATGCGTCTGTCCTCCATACTTAGTATTTCATAAGGACAGGGTTGCACTGAGGACTAATCCCTCTTTCCTTCCGAAAGTCTGCTCAGAAAATAATTTGAATCAATCTATAGACCTACCTGTGTTTTTTCCTAACCATACCAACAAGGCAGAATACAAGTTACATCTATTGGATGTTCATAGACAATTGCGTTTCTACCTGCATAGGATGAAGGATATAAGGAAGTCAGACCAACTATTCCTTTCCTATGCTCGGGGCAAACAGAGTCTCCAAGTTTCCAAAGTGACCTTATCCAGGTGGTTGTCTCGCATCATTACCTTTGTCTATCAACTAAGGAAGAAAGACTTGCCTATCAAACCGAAGGGTCATTCTACTAGGGCCTTAGCCACCTCTGTAGCCTTCCAGTCTAGGTTGCCCATGGACTCTTATCTGTGCCGCCGCTACTTGAGAAAATCCTCATACCTTTATTTCTCATTAAAAGTTGGATTTGGTCTCCAGGAGTAGAGCTAGCTTTGGTTCCACTGTTCTGAAGAGTGTGTTCCAATGACCCACCCAGGATTGTAGGTGCTAGGGACCGTGTCCCAACCAGCAAAAATGAAGACGAGATTGACAACTTAACATAAAGAAGTTATGTACCTACCATAACGTTCCATGTTAGTTGTCTTCATCTCGCCTTCTTTCTTGCGTTCCCCCCCCTCCATCCCCCTGTCCTATTGGACTGAGAGGAGTTCAGGTTTCACTGGCTGAGTGTTCTCTGATTTGTTTCCTCTACTGACTTAGAGAGTAGGACAGGTATGCTTAACCTTTTGTTTGGATGGGTTCATTCAATAGTTATGTCTGGTATTAGCTATTTCAAACGAGATCTGGGTAGCTACCACTAGGCATCATGGGATAAGGGGTAGCCTCTAGCCAGTAAACAGCTGTCGAGCTATAGAAGATGGCCGAGTCGGAGCAGAGGATTGGCTCCGATCCCAACCAGCAAGAAAGAAGGCGAGATGAAGACAACTAACATGGAACGTTATGGTAGGTACATAACTTCTTTTTCTCATTCCTCCTCCAACTGGTAAGAGTACAAAACCTTCTGGCAATCTATAACCCCTCCCATAACTGTGCAAGAATGGATGGTCTCCTTCCTACTTGCAGCCTGAAAGTTTCACACTTAATTCTCTGATATTCATGTCTTTCTCCATGAAGTGATTGATGTATCTTGAGTCAACTGACCAATCAGAATTGTATAAAAGTTCTACTCTTTGTGGTTCAGTAAGCTAAACTTAAAAACAAACATTTGGGAGTAAAAGCTCAACGTGTGGTTGAGATCCTAAATGGGAATGGTGTAAGAGGCTTTTTAGTTTTATCCATCCTGGGAGTTAGTTTTCCCAAAGCAGAATTTCAGGGTTTTCATTGTTTGGTCAAGGAGGTGCAGCTTATTGAATAAAATGTGAAGAGAGCTGTATAGCTAATACTCGCGTTATCTGTATAACTGCCTGATATGCATCTTCCAATTAGTTGTTGATCAAAAATATTGACAAAAGACTTGAACCATTTTTGAAATTTGAACCATTTTTAAAATGGGACTTTGTCAGTTTTTTCCTCCAGATTAAAATAAATATTGCATTCTGTAATAAGTCAAGTAAATTAAATTATCTTTTTAGTGAAATATAAGATCATTATTTGTTGTGTGCAAAACTTGACAGGTAAACTTTGTGTCCCTTTCTTGATGCATGTATTTTCTTATTATCCTTCACCCAAGTGCCGATTGTACATTTTGGCACATTGAAGAAATATGGCTGTTACAGAAACGATGGAAGGAATTGATAACAGAGTAATAGAATTAAGTAATTTTGACAGAGTAAGTTTTGTGAATAGTATGCTTTGGTGTTTTAAAGTTGACTTTGCTTGTTCCAGAACTTTGAAGCTAATAATTTTACACTAGAAGCAAGCACTGTAAGACCCAAGTGACATGCAAGCAGATCAGGCGAACAGAAATGGATTCACACTGATCAACATGTTGGTTAGAGCTCTCTCAGTTTGAAAACTGCATTTGTGAGAAGAAAGGCCTGTCAGACTTAATCGGGCCAGATTAAGTAACTGGGTGATAAATTTGGTGACTGTAACAGAAAATCAACTAGAAAAGGAGCAGAGCAAACTGCAGCTTGGAAAAATATTGCAGCTGTTCAGTAAAAAGTAGTTTAGGTTTAAATTTTAGTACAGGAGATGGCTTCTAGTTAATTTAGAGGGAAAATAAATCAGAAGTACTCAGGTGTTTCATTCCCTCCACTAGAGCTCTTTTGAGTGTGTACCTTTAACTCCTAGAGGGCGTGGCTTCAGCATTTAAAAATTGAAGTCATCACCTTACATTTTTAACAAATACCCATTGACAGAGATCATATATCAATACAGTTATGTTTGCTATCATGTATGCTTCAAGATAAAATTTTCTGATACCTTGTATGTAACATGGTTTTAGAATTCTTAATGCAAATATGTACAGGCAATATTTGACGCCTAGAGGAGCAGTAGGGTGTAACTGCAGAAACGCCTGGAGACGTCACTCGGCTGTAATGCAAACCCCTGAAGAAATGTGTACAGGCAAATAATAAAATGTTTGAAAAATATCAGAAGCTCTAACTGTTGAGATGAGCTGATAAAACTGCAAAAATCAGTGACTAAATTGAAGAAAAGGTTGAATGAGCATGAGCCTTCTCAAAAAGACCTGTTTCGGAAAATAGTAGATTTAGAAGTCAGCATAAACAGAAACATGAAATTTTCTGCTGTATTAGAAGTACTGGAAAGGACAGACTATATTAATTTTTTGAAAGTACAAATAAGCAACTGGGCTGGTGTTCAACAGAATGTGCTAATTTAAAGGGCACATTGTGTATGCTTCAATTCTGGCCATGAGAAAGCAGCCAAGACCTACAGTGGAAAGGATACCATTATAGTAGTAGAAAAAGTTTCTGCTGACAAAATTATGCCAGAAAGCAAAAGTATGAAAATTGATAAAAGCAGAGTCTTTGTGGAAAATTATTTACTGTGCACAAGGCAAAAGAAAAGCAAGTTTATCCCAACAGTTAGGAAATGATGAGAGGCAGGTGTGAAATTCAAGCTACAGACTTCAGGTCTCTTCAGAATAATCTTTCGTGGAAGATCAAAGACACAAAGACATTTTAGATGCAGAACAGGCTAAGGAGGAACTCAAAAGTTTAGCGAACAAGAAGCAAGTCAGCAAGCAGAAAGGGGCACTGCTTGTCATTCCTCTAACAGTAACAGAACCCCATGGAGAGACTTTTTCTTTCAAAACTTTTCTGTTCCAAAAGATGTTTGAGCAACAAAAAAAAAAGCACAGGTGCTGACCTGATGAATCATGAGTACCTTGAATATGAACTGGAGACTTGTGTTGGGAGATTGACACAATTGGCATAATGGTTAATATCTTTCCCTCCCATGTACAAGCTACAAGGTTTGAACCAGACCTTTGGTAAATGCCTGTGTGGATTATGGCGTAGTTGACATAGTGGTGAAGATCTTTGCCTCCAATGTACAAGGCACAAGGTTTGATCCAGACCTCTGGTGAGTGCTTTTGTGGATTATGACATAGTTGATGTAATGGTTTACTTCTTTGCCTCCCATTTACAGGGTTTAGATCTAGACTTTGGCCAGTGCCTGTATGGAGTTTGCATGTTCTCCATGTCTCTCTTTGGAGTTCCTCCCAAAAACATGCTGGGTGTTTCCACCTCAAACATACTCAAGAATGGAGTTGCGGTCACCAGCAGAAACTCTAGATAATGAATGTTGGAGAAAGAGTTGTATAGACCAACTACTTTGGGCATTAACTGTGATGAACAGTATCCTCTAGGTAGGAGAGCAGGGTCACAAACTGCACACTGTGTAAAAATGAGTCTAGGGGATTTGGTCTTGTTGACTAATGTCACTGAAAATGGGCATGGGTATTTGCTAGTGATAAGTAGATTGAGGACTTTGCATACTCTGACCTATGCAAGGGACTCATGCTAGTAGTGGGAGGGGTCTATGCACCCCTTTTGACCACTGTGTGTCTACCACAAAGCCTAACAGCCCTGGATCAGTAAGCTGCTGGTCTTTTTGCCCAACTTGGGTTACCTGGGATAGCTCTGAGAGAAGGCTGTACCTAAATCCAGTCAGTGTACCAAACATGAATTAAGCATTGCTAAACTCAATATAGTTTTACTGACAGGATGAAGCTTGGAAGGTAATGACATGATGGTAAGCAACAGGATGGACGTCCACTGTATCCAGGAGATAAGATGGGAAGTGCAGTGCACTAAAGCTTCTTAGCTTTGGATTCAGAATCTACTACAAAGATTAGAAATGGTGAAGAAATAGTGGTGAGAAAGAGGCTTCAAAAGAAAGTGAAAAATATCATCAGAATTCATTACAAACTGATTATAATCAGACTCCAGTGTAAGGCACATGTCGGTATTCATAATTTCAGTCTATGCCCCACAGCAGGATTGTGATAACAGGAAAAGAGTGCATTCAGACAGCAGATGTTCTTCATGTTTCATTGTTGCAGTCATCATATTTGGGTTATCCCTGCCAGGGTAGCCCTCGGTTGGCCTGAATACCAGAGGCTTAGTATTTCTGCGTCTGTTGCTGTCGCTTCAGGACTGACGGCATGTTGTAAGTAGTATAAAGTAAGGCAGCTGACGCCATTACATCAGTCTTTCTTGCCACGGAGCCAGAAGCAAAAGCAGTTCGCATGAGTGCTGGGTCGGCCACTACCTGAGTTTTGTCTTCTGAAAAAATGTAAAGATAAAGACAGAGACAGACCACACAGGTCCAAACCTACCAATGATGCTTCTGTTAAGCTAGTCATCAGTTCTCTGGTCCTCAGTGAGGCACTTTCGCAGCCCCTGATGCCCACTTCTGTGGATTCGCAGGCCGCTACTAAGACCCTTTCGGAGTCCAGTATGCCACAAAACTCTTCTTCAACTAAGAATCCTGCGGTTTTCTGTCCCTTGGATGGGTCCGGAGCCACTAAGCAGGCACCGGCTTCTGAGGAAGTCCTTCACACTACCGATTCTCGACACAAACTGACTTATTTCGCGTCTACTGTTCTTTCGAGAACTACAGAGTTTCTTAGGCCTAGGGTACGAACCGCCCCCAAGAAACCGATGACCCAATCTCGGGCACCTGCTTCCTTGTCTCAGTCTCAAATGCTTAAAATAATGGAAGACCTTATGCTGATCAGGGGAAGCCAAGCTTACCCCTTCCAAATGAAAGAGAGATCTGTCCCCTGTAGTTTTGTCTGAACAGGAATCTGATGACTCTGATTCATTTGAATATGAAGACATACAACCCCTCTCTGCTTATGAGGATTCTGATGCAGAGGATTCCATTTGTTCAGTCTCTCCCCCAGAGGACATTTCCTTTGGGGAAACCCTTCATATCTTAAGGGAGCATTTCCAGTGGGAAAGTCAGAACTACCCTCAGTCTAAAAAGAGACTCGGGGAATTCTTTTATCTTCCACAGCCCAGACCCCTGGCCATTCCTCCAGTCCTGGATGTTGTGGAGGATGTTTTCTGGAATCCAGTTTGACTCCTGACACCCTCCCTCCTGCACCCAGAAAAAACAGACAGGTATTAGAGTCCCTGACTCTCACAAATTTCTTTTTACAAATCCTACTGCTGACCCTGAGGTAATTTCTCAAGGGCCTAAAGGAATTAAATCAACCTCTGCTAAGAATCCCACCCCCTCAGATAGGGATTCCCGAGCACTAGACAGGTGGGGTAAAAAAGTATACACCTCTGTTACTCTTGCTGTCAGAGCACTGAATTGTCAGTTCCATATGCTAACATTTCAGCAACATACCCTGGAACTCCTCAAACAAAAAATGTCTTCCTTTCGTGGTTGTGCCGAATTTAGAGAGTTACAAGAGTTAATGCATTTTGCCAGTCAAGTAACTAAATACACCTTGCACGGTGGTTTTGACGCCCTAGAAGCTTCTTGCAGGGCAGCAGTCACCAGTTCTGTCTTTAGAAGACATGCATGGCTTAAGGAACAGCCCTTGCCAGACCATGTTAAATCTAAGTTGTTGGATGCCCCCTTGCACAAAGACAATTTATTTGGCACTAAGGCTGAAGAGGTCTTAAAAAAGATGGAAGAAAAAGCAAAATCTATGCAGACAGTTAAGGACTTCTTACAGGTCCAGCAGGCATTGTGCCTCCAAGCACTGGTCCTTTCATGCTCCCACCAGGTCAGTTCAGCCCAGACCCTGTGGAAGCAGACCTCCCAGACAGCAGCCACAGGGAATGCAGAGATCAAGACAGTGGACTTCCTCACTTCAAAAACAGGGAGTTCTAAGACACCCCCTTATGGTAAGAACTCACAATGACTCTCCTCCCCCACGTCATCCGTCTGCCCACCTTCACTTACCCCTAGGAGAAAAACTCTCCTTTCACCAAGCACCTGGGCCACCATTACCAATGACCACTGGGTTCTCAACAGTGTCCCAGGGATACAAATTTTCTTTCCACATCCTTCCAACTCCAAAAGGGTTCCCAGATCTACCTTCAAACCAGTGGGCAGAGGCACAAAAGCAAGTCCTTTCCTTGCTCTCTCTGGGGGCAATAGAGCATGTTCCTGCAGAACAGAAAGGCCAAGGTTTCTACTCCAGACTTTTTTTGGTACCCAGAAAAGAGGGCACCTGGCACCCCATCCTCTGTCTAGCCATTCTAAATACCTTCCTGGTGATACCAAGGGCACCAGGGTAGTCTGTGTGATTGCAAAGTCCTCCCCAGTGAAGCAGGTGACCTACATCATAAACCAGTGGTCTACAGTTAGCTGCAAGAAGCAGGGGTAAGAGAAGGCTTCTGTGGTCAACAGAGAAGAGGCTGAAGACCTGGAAGTTGACTGGAGAAAAATACAAGAGTTCAAGGAAATACTCAGAGCTGTAGTACCTCAGGAAAAAGAGGAAACAGGTGGAGTTGAAGAAGGGCAGCACCTCAAAACAGCATGTGTGAAGACAGTACAACAGATGTAAAGCTGCACTAGGTATGGAAATACGTTGTATAAGGAACTCTGGTGGCTGAATGCAGAAGTCCAGGAAGCCATCAAAAGAAAGGAGGAGTACAGGAAAATGTGGGAGTTAGAAAAATGGACCAGGCTAAGAAGGGATACTGGGTGGCTAAACAAAACTTCTAAGCTGTAAAAATAGCAAAGAACAAGGCATCAGAGGCACTCTACTAGTTTCTGGAAAGTGACTTAGATGGCACAAAGAATCTCTTATCAGGTTCCATGGCAAAGACAGAAAAATAAAGAATGTAAGTCATTAGTCATCTTTCCTAAGAGATGTCAGCATCCAGCCACTCCAGTCCACAGGACAAAGGCAGATGGAGGGAGTACTTCCAGCAGCGTCTGAATGAAGAAAACCCCACAGAAGGTATACTGCCCCAGTCACAGCTTTACAATGAAAGAAGAGGAGGAACCCACCCTAGAAGTTGTGAGAACAGCACTAAGGAAACTGAAGTCATGGAAAGCAGCAGGCTGAGATGAGTTCACGGTGGGTACAATCAAGATGTTGGGTGATCTAGGGAAGTAGTGGCTCCTGAAGGTACTTAAAGCAGTATGGAGAGAACAGCATATCCATGATGAAGAATAAGCATACTAGTGCTTGTATACAAGAATAGGTGTGAGCAGTATTAAACCCGTGTCACACTGCTTGAAGGCTGTGGAGAGAATAATTCATAAATGAATATGCAGAGTAATAGAAAGTAAGATGGGAAGTTAGCAATTCAGATTCAAATCAGGATATAGCACAACAAACCTAATGTTTTGCAGTGAAACACAGTTTAGAAGAAGCTAGAGATGAATAGAGTCCAACAGGGTATTTCCAGAACTGGAGAAAACATATGACAGGGTGCCAAGAAAACTGATTTGGGCAATCCGGCGATGGTTCAAAGTCCCAGAAATACTAGTAGAATTTGGTGCAGGCTTTGTACAAGAACACTGTGACACAAGTACAATGAGTGTCAGACTCGTAGGGGATTCCATTATGAGTTGGCGTGCATCAGGGTTAAGCTCTCAGCCCATTGCTGATGTTCTTCATGTTTCACTGTTGCAGTCATTGCATTTGGGTAATCTGCTGGCAGGTTGCCCTCAGTCAGCCTGATTAACAAAGTATTGGGTCCTGCGTTGGTTGATGTCCCTTCTTCCATGACATCAGGTCGTCAGGGGTATAAAACATGCAACCGATGCCATTACATCAGTCTTTCTTGCCGCGCGGTGCCCGAAGCAGAAGTAGTTCGCAAGTGCCAGTCGGCAGACTCCTGAAATTTTCGTTTTCGACTTTAAGAACCAAAGTCTTCAACTAAAAGCTAAGTACCCCGTTGGGGAATCTTTTTCTTGCTCCTTACCGATGTCTGTAAAAGTTAATAATTGCATTACTTGTGGGAAGCAAATACCTCATAAGGATTTTCATTTGTACTGTATTCCTTGCCTAGGCCTTGACCACAATATACCTTGCTGTCAGTTTTGTGCTAAATTTAATCAACGCACGATTAAATGTCTGTATATTTTTGCTTCTAAATATTTTGGTTCAAGATTTAATTATCCAGAAATGTTGTCAGTTAGCAATCCGACTACCGTAATACCTAAAAAGTGCAAAGAAAAGACAGAGACAGACCGTCGAGGTCCAAAACTGACGACTACACTTCTCATAAGCCAGTCACCAGTTCGCCAGTACTCATTGAGGCAGTTTCGCAGCACCTGATACCCGCTACTTCTGATTCGCAGGCCTCTACTGAGACCCATTCGGAGTCCGGTATGCTGCAAGATGCTTCAGTTATGGAACCTGCGGATGTCTCTGCCTTAGATGGGTCCGGAGCTGCTGTGCAGGCACCAGCTTCTGAGGGTGTTTTCAGGCCTACAGATTTGTATATTAGACCGACGCCATCTTCAAAACTAAGGCCAAAATCTAAATCTATGTCTAAAAAACTGACACCTGGGCCACATGTGCAGGCCCCTATGTCTAAAAAACAAATGATCAAAATGGCTGAAGATTTAATCACTCTGATCAGGAGTAGCCAACCCCCTCCTTCTAAGAGGCCTAGGCAAGACATTGAGTATGAATCTTCTGATCAGGATTCTATTTCTTCTGACTCTTCTAATGAACAAGATGTGTCTATTCCTACTTATGAGGACTGTGATGCAGAATATTCTATTCCTTCTGCTTCTCCCCCTGAGGATTTTTCTTTTGGGGAAACTTTACATACCTTAAGGGGACATTTCCACTGGGAAAGTCAGGTTTTCTCTGAATCTAAAAAGAGACTTCGGGATTTTCTTCTTCTTCCTCAGCATAGGCCTTTGGCTAGACCTCCTGTTCTAGACATTGTTGTTGATGTTTTTTTCAGAATCTAGTATGGCTCCTGATTCTCTGCCTCTGGCTCCTTGTAAGCCACACAGATACTACAGGGTTCCTGACTCCCACAAATTCCTTTTCAAAAATCTTATTGCTGATCCTGAAACCATTTCTCAGGGTCCCAAGGGCATTAAGGCCACTACTGCTAAAAATCCTACCCCTTCTGATAGAGATTACAGGGCGCTGGATGGATGGGGTAAGAAGGTTTACGCTTCCACAACCTTTGCAGTCAGGGCTTTAAACTGTCAATTTCATATGCTTAAATATCAACAGCATATCATGGGACTACTTAAACAGAAAATGATGTTAATCTCTGACTGTGTGGAAAATAAAGATTTACAGGATTTATTACATTCAGCTGAACAAGTTGGAAAACATACTTTGCAATGTGGTTTTGATTCCTTGGAGACCTCTTGCAGGGCTGCTGTAACTGGATCTGTGCTAAGAAGGCATGCTTGCCTCAAAGAGCAAACTCTGCCTGACCATGTTAAAGCAAAATTGTTGGATGCTCCTTTACAACAGGACCGTCTCTTTGGTAATAAGGCTGAAGAAGTGTTAAAAAATATGGAAGATAAAGCTAAATCTATGCAAACTGTGAAAGATTTCTTACAAGTGCAACCTCTAAGATTTAGTAGGCACTGGCCTACTAAGAACTGATCCTTTCCAGTCCCTTCGAGAGGCACTCAAGTCAAATCCAGACATTCCAAAGGCTCCAGGTTTCAGTCACAGGGAACTTTTAGAACAAAACAATGGGGTACCTCCACCTCCAAATCTGGAAACAACAAGGCACCTCCCTATGGTAAACAGTCTCAATGACTTCCCTCTACAATCACCAAGCACTTAACTTTTAGTCGCCCCTTTGGGGGGATAACTGGCACTTCATGCACGAAACTGGCAACTTATTATCCAGTACAAATGGGTTTTAAATATAGTATCCCAGGGATACAGATTTCATTTCCACACGTTGCCTATCCCAAACGGATAGCCAGACCTGCCCCCAAATCAGTGTTCAGAGGCCCAGAAACAAGTTCTGTCCCTTATGAACATGGGGGCTATTCAACCAGTACTAGAAGAGGAAAAGGGACAAGGTTTCAGTTCAAGACTTTTCCTGGTACCCAGAAAAGACAAATCATGGCATCTAATTCTGTTCTTATCCACTCTAAACACATTTCTGGACATTCCAAAATTCAAGATGCTGACTCTTCAACAGTTACTACCTAGGCTAGGCAAAGATGCCTGGTTGGTAACTCTAGACTTAAAAGAGGCTTACCTGCATATCCCAATCAGGGAATCTTGCAGAAGATACCTCCGCTTCAAAGCAGGCTACTTGCACTACCAGTTTTCTGCACTGCCCTTTGGCTTATCTACTGTGCCCAGGGTCTTCACAAAGTGCCTGGCTCCAGTAATTGCATTTTGCAGGCAAAGAAATATTCAAATGTATCCATACCTAGACGATTGTCTAATTCAGGCAGAAAACAAGGACATTTTTCTAAAGCATCTGGCATTTGTAAAAAGTGTTCTAACTTGTCTGGGGTACACCATAAATGAAAAGAAATCACAACTGGTACCCTCTCAAAAGATTACATTCCTGGGTGCAAGCTTGAATACAACTGCCCAGATGACTTAGCTTAAGCCAGAAAAGTAAATTCAATTGGTGACTTACTTCAAACAGATGGCCACAAAAACCCTGCTGTCTGCAAGACAAATTCTGCAAGCCTTGGGGTTCATGGCGTCCTGCATTCTTCTAATTCCATATGCAAGACTGCATATGAGGAAACTTCAGTGGTACTTAAAAAGTTTATGGAGTCAACACTGTAACATCCTGGAAACAATGATTCCTGTCATACCTTGCCTGCATCTAGAGTTCTTATGGTGGGCAGAGGCCTGCCACCAAAACAAGGGACTGCCATTCAATTCACCCCCTGCCGCCCAAACCCTAACTACAGACACATCAGACTATGCTTTGGGGGGCTCATCTGGCAGGAAAGTGCATTCAGGGCAAATGGAGCCCAAATCAAATGTACCTTCATATCAATCAGAAAAAGATGCTAGCTGTACAGAATGATCTGACAGCCTTCAAGGACTACCTTCATCCAGAACAATTACTGATAAAGACGGACAACATCACAGTTATGTGGTACATAAACAAGCAGGGGGGTACACATTCCTACCCCATTTGCAGACTAGCCATGGCATTGTGGAACACGGGCTTGACCAACCAAATACAACTACAAGCTCAATTCCTGCCAGGAAAGCTAAATACTCTGGCAGATGAACTAAGCAGAAATATTATGGACCCACACGAATGGAAACTGGAACCACAAATTTTCAACATGTTGACATGTAAATGGGGGAGTCCAGACATAAATCTTTTTGCCTCACCCCAGAACTGCCAGTTGGACAAATTCTGCACAAGAATTCATCATAAAAAAGGTTGTAAAGTGGATGCTCTATCATTCAGCTGGAAAAACCTATCAGTCTATGCTTTTCCCCCTCTGCCCCTGCTCTCCAAAGTTCTACTAAAAGTCAGACAGGACAAATCAAAAATGATTCTGATTGCTCCAGACTGGCCTCGCCAACACTGGTGCCCACTCCTGCTCAATGCGTCACACCTTCCCCCGTGGCACCTCAGACACCTTACCTACTGTGAAAATCAAAAAGGGGCCAGCACCAGGAAAATGAAGCAGAGAATTTTTATTGTTACCAGACCGGTTTCAGCATATAGCTTTCCTCAGTGGTTATACATAACCACTGAGGAAAGCTATATGCTGAAACCGGTCTGGTAACAATAAAAATTCTCTGCTTCAATTTCCTGGTGCTGGCCCCGTTTTGGTTTTCACATAGTTACTTTGGCCTGTGCATCTACCATACTTGCTAGCTTTTCCTTTGACTACCTTACCCTACTGTCTCAGCAGATCTACCAAATTCTGCACACCCAAACTTTGAATCTTGCAGCGTGGCTAATCATCTAATTTCACCCTTGTTATCCCTCAGCAAACCTGTGATGGATGTCATTTTGGAGGCTAGAAGGCCTAGTACTAGAAAATCTTATGCTGAAAAATGGAAGAGATTCTGTGCCTGGAACCAATCACAAGGAGTAAGCAGAGCAATGCCCAATATTCCTCAGATTCTGCAGTACTTGACTGAGATGCTTCACAAGGGCCTATCTTTTTCTTCCATAAAAATCCATGCCTCTGCCATTAAAGCTCATTACAACACAGAACCTCCCCTCTTCTCTCATCCTCTGCTAAAGCAGTGTCTCAGAGGGGCCAAAAACTTAAGACCTCCCAGGAGAGCGCCAACCTCTACATGGGACCTCAACTTTGTTTTGGAAAAACTCACTCTCCCTCCTTTTGAGCCAGCTGCTACTGCAGACCTAAAATTTCTCTCCCAGAAAACAGCTTTCCTTTTAGCAGTCACTTCATCTAGAAGGATTTCTGAATTACAGGCTCTTATGGCAGTGGAGCCTTTTATTATTTTTCATGCAGACAGGGTGTCTCTCATGACCAATCCATCTTTCATGCCTAAGGTGGTATCCATTGTGGCTCTTAATCAGACCATTCATCTGCCAACTTTCTTTCCCAATCCACAGAACAAGAGTGAGTGGATTCTGCATTCATTGGATGTACACAGACAATTTAGATTTTACTTGAACAGGACAAAATTCTCTAAGAAAATCTGAACAACTATTGGTGGTATTTGCTGCAGGGACAGAGGGAAAGGCCATTTCAAAGCAGACTATTTCCAATTGGATAAGCCATTGTATTAGTTTCTGCTATATGCACCATGGTAAACCTATCCCCAAGGGGATCAGATCTCATTCCACCAGGGCTGCATCTACTTCTGCAGCTTTTCTCAGAGGGATCCTACCAGAGACATTCTAGAAGCTGCTACCTGGAGCTCAGTTCATATGTTCACCAAACATTACCATTTACCTCTGTTCTCTAAATCCAGAGCTGGCTTTGCCACTGCTGTCCTGCAGGGACTCATAGCTGCTCCTTATCCTGTATAAATCCATCCTCCCAACCATAGCTTTGGGATTCTACCCAAATGTAATGACTGCAACAGTGAAACACAAAGAACATAGTACAGTTGTGTACACTTACCGTAAATGTAGATGTTCGAGTGTATTCACTGTTTCAGTCTTGGTTACCCACCCTCCAGTCCCGCTTTTTCTCTTACTATATCTCTACTTTCCTTTACTATGCCTAAAAGCCTTTTTGGAGTATTTGCTTTTGTTTGGAGGTATATTTTGTGTGTTTTAAATTATATACATACATACATATATGCATATATATATATATATATATATATATATATATATATATATATATATATATATATATATATATATATATATATATATATAGCTCCCCATTTGGGGGGCACCTGACATCTGGGGCACGAAAGACTGATGTAATGGTGTCGGCTGCATGTTTTATACCCCTGACGACCTGACAACATGGAAGAAGGGACAGCAACCGACGCAGAACCCAAGACTTTGTTAATCAGGCCGACTGAGGGCAACATGCCAGCAGATTACCCAAATGTAATGACTGCAACAGTGAATACACTCGAACATCTACATTTATGGTAAGTGTACACAACTGTACTTTCACACTGGTGTTGGACAACTTTACCTAACAGATCACTTTTACTTTGTGCAGACACTGCAGCATTATAAGGAGACTGTGAACAAGAACTGTAGCAAATAATAGGAGAATGAAATGTAAAACTGAAGGCACACTGGATGAAACTGAGTACAGATAAATCAGATGTCCTTCAAGAATGCAACTGCAGTCATAACATGTGGGTTGTCCTGCCTCAGGCAGCCCTCAGTCGGCCGGATTCCAAAGTCTGGGTCCGACTTCGGCTGATGTCGCATTTCTCTCTGACGTCAGAGCGGCTGGAGTATATAAGCATCAGCCGACGCCATTTTCTACAGTCTTTCTTGCCGCGCGGTGCCCGAAGCAGAAGCAGTTCGCAAGTGCCGGTCGGTCAGCTCCTGTATTTTTCGATACCGAAGTCATCAAAAAAGCTAAGTACCCCGTTGGGGACCTTTTCTTGCCTCAGCTGATGTCAGAAATAACTGAAAAAGTTAACAATTGTCTTTCTTGTGGTAAACAAATACCTCATAAGGATTTCCACTCTTACTGTCTTCCTTGCCTGGGCCCAGACCACGACGTCTCGGCCTGTGTAGCCTGTGCTCGCTTCAACAAGCGCACTCTCAGGCGCCGGGCGGAGTTCGCTGAAGACTTTTTTGCCGATAAATTTGCTTACAACATGCCGTCAGATCTTCCGACATCGCAAACTCCCAAAAAGCGAAAAGACCGGGACCGACATCCTCGGCCCGCGTCTACCACCGACTCCACGCCAAAACATACCGCGAGTGCTCCGGTTCCCTCTGAGACGGCCTCTCCACCGCACAGAACCGAAGACACCGCATTACCGACGACTCCTATTCCGGACATCACTCCGACGCCTGTTATCGATTTTCCTCCGAATACCAAAACCGAGGAAATGCCCGAGACCATTGCAGTAGACAAGGTCACTCCTGCACGTGGAGCTGCCAGGCCTCCTATGGCCATGTCTATTAAGGCCTACACTAGGGCTAAGGCAGCCAGCAAAACAAAGCATGTTACTTCTAAATCCTTTCCTCAGCCTACTCCAGAGACACAAATTATGTCCATGGCTGCTGATTTAATTTCCATGATTAGAGGTTCACAGGCCCATCCTGAGAGAGGATCCCAGCCTCCTCCTGATAAAAGGCCCAGGGTTGAACCCTCTGAACCTATTCCTTCAGATGAAGACTCTGAGGGCTCCGTCCACTCTGATAGCCAGGAAGAGCTTTTCCAGACCTATGAGGACTCGGATGCAGAAGATTCCATCCCCTCGGCCTCACCTCCTGAGGATATTTCCTTTGGGGAAGTTCTGCACACCATGAGGGAGCATTTCAAGTGGCAAGGTCAGGAATATTCTGATTCTAGGAAACGCCTGAGGACTTTCCTTAAGAAGCCCCAGCACAGGCCCTTAGCTATTCCTCCTGTACTTGATGTTCTGGATGATCTATATTCTGACTCTAGTGCTACCCCTGATTCTCTTCCTCCTGCTCCAGCCAAACCAGACAGGTATTACAGGGTCCCTGAAACTCATTCCCATTTATTTAGGGCCCATTCTGCTGATTTGGAAACTATTTCACAGGGGCCTAAAGGAGTTTCAGCCTCCACCTCTAAAAATCCATTGCCCTCCAACAGGGAGGCCAGGTCTTTAGAGAGATGGGGTAAAAAGGTTTACACATCCACTACCTTATCTATGAGAGCTTTAAATTGCCTTTTTCATATGTTACAATATCAGGACTACCTTTTAGAAGATTTACAAAAAACTTTAGCCACTCCTGATCCTTTAGACAGGAAGACTTTGCAGGAAGCTGTACATAACACTCAGCAAGTAAGCAATCACTTCCTGCAGTGTGGATATGATGCACTGGAAGCTTCATGTAGGGCAGCTATGACAGGGGCAGTCATTCGTAGACATGCATGGTTAAAAGATCAACCTCTACCAGATCATGTAAAAGCAAAACTTCTGGATGCACCTTTGGAAAAGAACAAGCTTTTTGGTGCAAATGCTAAGGATGTGTTAAAGACCATCGAAGAAAAAGCAAAATCAGTTCAGACGGTGAAAGATTTCCTCCAAGTTCAACCCCCCAGATTCAGTAGGAATTGGCCTTCTAAAAACTGGTCCTTTCCTAATACAGAAAAGTTTCAAAGGGGTAAGAACCGACGTGGCCGAGGAAGAGGCCAATACAGAGGCCCTTACAGGGGACGACAATGGCAGCCAGGAAACCAAAGAAGTGACGCAGGGGTTTCACCTGCCCCACAACCACAATCTCAATGACTTTCCTCTACTACCGCCTACCAGGGAACAAATAGGAGCTCCCCTGGGCGGGAAATTATCTCTGTTTGCAGAAAATTGGCACAGACTGACAAAGGACAAATGGATTTTGGACATTGTAGACCGAGGGTACAGGTTTCATTTTCATACCTTACCAAGAAAACAAGGCATGCCAAACCTACCACAAAACCAGAGGGCAGAGGCTATCAAGCAAATCACTCTGCTGACTCGGATGAAAGCAATAGAAAGAGTTCCACAACAAGAACAAGACCAGGTTTTTACTCAAGACTGTTCCTTGTTCCAAGAAAAGAATCTCAATGGAGACCAATACTGGACTTGTCCGCATTAAACACCTTTCTCATAGTACCAAAGTTCAAAATGCTGACTCTACAGCAACTCCTTCCCATGCTGGGCAAGGGGTCTTGGCTGATTACTCTGGACCTCAAGGAGGCATACCTGCATGTCCCTATCAGACACAGCTGCAGAAGATACCTCAGATTTCTTGCAGGGCCAGAGCATTATCAATTCTCAGCGTTGCCATTTGGCTTATCTACTGCACCCAGAGTATTCACAAAATGCCTGGCTTCAGTAATTGTTCATTGCAGGCTCCAGGGGATACAAATTTACCCGTACCTGGACGACTGCCTCATACAAGCGGACGACAAATTGATGTTGACAAAAAACCTGGATTATGTCATATGATTACTTCAAGCTCTGGGATACACAGTCAACTTCCAAAAGTCAAGACTGCAGCCATCCCAGCAAATAATCTTCTTAGGAGCCAAACTAGACACAGCCTCTCAGATGGCTTACCTGACAGAAGACAATCAAGAGAAGTTAACTCATTACTTCAAAGGTTTAGCAAAGCTCACCCAGATGACTGCAAGGAGATTCCTACAGGCCCTGGGTTATATGGCATCCTGCATTCTCCTGGTTCCATTAGCAAGACTACACATGAGAGCTTCAGTGGTACCTAAAAAGCATTTGGTCTCAACACAGCAACAACTTGGAGACGATCATACCGCTCATTCCATGCCTACAAAAGGAATTTCTATGGTGGGCCTCGGTGAGCCAGGCAAACACAGGTATGTCATTCAAAAAGCCACAGATAACACAGACCATGACCACAGACGCCTCAGACCTTGGATGGGGGGCGCACATGGAAGGCAGGTGTATACAAGGACAATGGTCTCCAAAGGAAACACATCTGCATATAAACCAAAAGGAAATGCTGGCAGTAATGCACGCCATCGAGGCTTTTCAACACCAACTCCAGCAAGGCCATTTACTGATACGGACAGACAACACCACTGTGATGTGGTACATAAACAAGCAAGGGGCACCCACTCTTACCCCCTTTGCAGACTGACAATGCATCTTTGGGAGAAATCACTGAGTCTAAACATCCAGTTACAATCCCAGTTTGTTCCAGGAAAAGACAATGTGTTGGCGGACAGCCTAAGCAGGAATTTCTCAGATCCACACGAGTGGAGGTTACATCCGAAGGCCTTCAGACAACTCACTTCGACATGGGGCAAGCCAGAAGTGGACCTATTTGCCTCTCATCTCAACCATCTTCTACCAAAATTCTGCACAAGGACATACCATCCAAAAGCTTGGAAAATAGATGCCCTCTCATTCAACTGGAACTCACTAACAATCTATGCATTCCCACCTCTGCCACTGATGACCTCAGTATTAATAAAGATCAAAGCAGAGAAACCCAAGGGAATCATAATAGCTCCGGACTGGCCAAGACAACACTGGTACCCACTACTACGGAGCATATGTCACACCAGGAGGTGGGCTCTTCCCCAATGGCCTCTACTTCTGACTCAACACAACTTCGAAACAGTGCATCCAAATCTACAGACACTGCAGCTAACAGCCTGGGAGATCCCATAAATAGCTTCAGCCTATCTCTCTCCAAGGAAGTTCAGCGGATACTAACAGAGGCTCGAAGACCATCCACCAGAAAAGTTTACTTAGCAAAGTGGAAAAGATTCAGCAATTGGAATACCAGCAAGGGACATGATGCATCATTGTTGAACATCCCACTCATCTTGGAATATTTGGCAGATATGTTAAAGAACGGCCTCTCATATTCTTCCAAAAAGGTACATGCATCTGCTATTTCAGCTAGATACTTCACTGATCCTCCTGTTTTTTCACACCCTTTACTAAGGCAATTCCTCAGGGGAATCAAGAACATTAAGCCACC
This sequence comes from Protopterus annectens, assembly GCF_019279795.1. NCBI lineage: Eukaryota > Metazoa > Chordata > Ceratodontiformes > Protopteridae > Protopterus > Protopterus annectens. Next base: position 770,279,251 of record NC_056745.1, on the reverse strand, counting down.
AAGAAAGGCCCCAGTGCCAGCCTGGGACCTCAATTTTGTCCTAGAAAAACTGACTCTACCTCCATTTGAGCCAGCAGCTTCAGTTGACTTGCAATTTCTCTCTTGGAAGACAGCTTTCCTGTTGGCAATTACATCAGCAAAAAGGGTCTCGGAGCTACAGGCCCTAATGGCAATACCACCCTTTATTATTTTTCACAGAGACAGGGTTTCATTAAGGACCAACCCTACTTTCATGCCAAAGGTGGTATCCAGGGTTTCTTTAAATCAAGCAATTCATCTGCCTGCTTTCTTCCCCAATCCTGAGAACAAGGGGGAAAGACTGTTGCATACCTTGGACATTCACAGACAACTTCATTACTACCTGGACAGAACCAAGGCCAGTAGGAAGTCTGAACAACTTTTTGTAGCTTACGCCCCTGCAGTCCAAGGAAAAGCAATTTCAAAACAGACTATTTCAAAATGGATTGGACATTGCATCAGATTCTGTTATTCCTTTCATGGAAAGACTGTTCCAGCCAATGTCAGACCACATTCCACCAGAGCTACAGCCACCTCTACAGCATTCTTAAGAGGGGTGCCTACTAAGGACATTCTAGAAGGTGCTACATGGAGCTCCGTGCATACATTCTCCAAACACTACAATCTCCCTCTATACTCCAGATCCAGAGCAGGCTCTGCTTCGGCAGTCCTGCAGGGTTTGATTGCCACACCATCTTTTACCTAGAGCATTCCTCCTCCCCCAGCTAAGCTATGGTATTCTACCCACATGTTATGACTGCAGTTGCATTCTTGAAGGACATAGTACAGTTTTGTACCTACCATAAATGTAGATGTCCGATAGACATGCAACTGCAGTCGGATTTTCCCTCCTTCCCTCCATACCCCTCTATGCCTAGGGTCCACTCCTATCCCTGTTTCTCTTAGCTGGGGATATCTGTTATGGTGTATTTGTTTTATTGCTCATTTATTTGTTTGGAATCCTGTTTTTGTCTTCTAATTTGATTACAGCCTTCCTTGGAGGGCACCTGGCATCTGGGGCAAGAAACACTGAAGAAAATGGCGTCGGCTGATGCTTATATACTCCAGCCGCTCTGACGTCGGAGAGAAATGCAACATCAGCCGACGTCGGACCCAGACTTTGGAATCCGGCCGACCGAGGGTTGCCTGAGGCAGGACAACCCACATGTTATGACTGCAGTTGCATGTCTATCGGACATCTACATTTATGGTAGGTACAAAACTGTACTTTGTAATGGCAGCAACTGAGGGAGAATCAGAAGAAGCTGAGAACTGAGGTAGAAAGGAAAATAATGGAACTCATTACAGCAGAGTAACGTCTCCAGGCGATGTTCTTCATCTCACATTGCTGCAGTCCTAACACTTGGGTAGTCCGCTGTCCCTCGGTCGGCCCGAATATCAGAGTATAAGGCTGACGTCGGTCAAGGCGCATTTGACTGACATCAGAACGTCAGGGTACAAATGCGCATGACCGACGTCATATCCTCAGTCTTTTTTGCCGCATGGTCCGATGCAGAAGCAGTGTTGCAAGTGCCGTTCGGCGTTCTGAAATTTTTCGAATTCGGAGTTTCAGACCGAAGTCAGAGTTGGTTAAGTACCCCGTTGGGGAATATTTTGTTTTTCTTGCCTCAGTGGTTTACCGGATGTCAGAAAAAGTAAATAACTGTATTTCTTGTGGGAAACAGATACCGCATAGGGATTACCATAATTTGTGTATACCTTGTTTGGGACCTGAGCACGACGTTGTTGGGTGTCGCTTTTGTGCTAGGTTCAATAAACGCACTATAAAGCGAAGGTTAGATTGTGCCAGGTTGGTCTTTGGGAAGCGGTGCAATTACAATATGCCGTCGGATGCTCCGACGCCGGCTTCCTCAAAGAAGCGCAAGGACAAGGCAGTTAAACCTAGGTTAGAGGAGTCGTCCGAACCGGACGCCGGTTCTTTAGAGGCGTCAGTGGAACTGGTGGTTCCGACGGAGGCCTCTCTGGAGTCCCAGGGAGATACTTTGATTTTACAGGATGTGGCCTCCCAGGAGGCAGGTCAGGCTGTAGGGGCTTCTCAGATAACTGTACTCCCCTCCCTTCCTAAGGGGTCTAGGCCCTCTCTTTCTGCTTCCAAGGCTTCTCCTAGAGGCAGGTCTAGTTTAGCTTCTGTGGGTGTCACTCCTAGTTCTTCAGGTTCTGTGCCCAAGAAGCACATGCTTAAAATGGCAGAAGATTTAATTACTTTAATTAGAGGCTCTATGCCCCCTCCTGATAAGAGGCCTAGGATGGAACCAGTGTTGGGGATTATGAGCAGGCTTGGATGTGTCTGAGTCTTGGCTGAAGACTTGCAAGAGTATTCTCATTATTCTGATTCTGATGTGGATGATTCTACTCCTTCTGCTTCTCCTCCTGAGGATTTTTCTTTTCAGAGACCCTTCACTCCATGAGAGAGCATTTTAAATGGGAAGGTCAGGACTTCTCTGATTCCAGGAAAAGGCTTAGGGAATTTTGTTTTTACCCCAGCATAGGCCTTTGGCTATACCTCCTGTTCTGAATGTGGTGGAAGATGTGTTTGCAGAGGCTTCTCTTAATCCTGATTCTTTGCCTCCTGCTCCTGTTAAACCAGATAGGTATTACAGGGTGCCTGAAGCTCATAAGTATCTTTTAAGAGTCCTAGGGCAGACCCAGAAACTGTTAGCCAGGGGCCTAAGGGTGTTAAGGCTTCTGTTGTCAAGAATCCGGTTCCTGCAGATAAAGAGGCCAGGGCCTTGGATAGATGGGGAAAGAAAGTTTATACTTCTTCCACTCTTGCCATGAGAGCTTTGAATTGCCAGTTTCACATGTTGAAATATCAAAATTATCTCCTTTCACAGTTGAAATCTAAGGTTGATGCTCTGGCGGAAGGTATTGATTGTAAAGAGTTACAAGATTTAGTGCATGTTTCTGAACAGGTGGGTAAGCATTCTTTGCAATGTGGTTTTGATGCTGTACAGGCCTCGTCTAGGGTGGCTGCCACTGGGTCAGTTCTTCGCAGGCATGCCTGGCTGAGGGATCAAAATTTATCTGACCATGTTAAAACTAGGATTTTGGATGCCCCTTTGCAATCTGATGTCTTGTTTGGTTCTCCTGTTGAGGCAGTTTTAAAGAAAATGGAAGACAAGGCTAAGTCTCTGCAGACTGTTAAAGATTTTTTGCAGGTTCAGCCTCCTAAGTTTAGTAGAAATTGGCCTACTAAGGGGTGGACGTATCCTTCTTATGATTCCCACAGTCTAGGGGTAGATCTAGACATGGCAGGGGCAGAGGTCAGGGCTCTTTCAGGCCTAGAACAGGGAGTTCTCCTGCACAGTCTTCGGGTGAGGGCAGGGGTCAGTCCTTTCGTAAACAGACCCAATGACCTACCCTTTCAGCTGCCAGAACCTTCTCGCCTGGCAGCACCTTTGGGAGGAAGGTTGGCACTTTTCAAAGAAAATTGGAGTTTGATTACCCAAGACAGATGGGTATTGGATATCATACATCACGGTTACAGGTTTTATTTCCATACCTTGCCTCCTTTCAAAGGCATGCCAGACATTCCTCCTCAACAAAGAATAGAGGCTCACAAGCAAATTTCTCTGTTACTCCAAATAGGGGCCATACAGCCGGTTCCTATGCCAGAAAGAGGCCTAGGATTTTATTCTCGCCTGTTCCTTGTACCAAAAAAGGGGAACACGTGGAGACCAATTTTGGATTTATCTATCCTCAACACTTATCTGGACATTCCCAAGTTCAAAATGTTGACGTTACAACAGCTTTTACCTCTGCTGGGCAAGGATCACTGGATGGTAACTTTGGATCTCAAGGAGGCTTACCTTCATGTTCCTATCAGGCTAAGTTGCAGGAAGTATCTGCGTTTTCGGACTGGGAATTCTCACTATCAGTTCTCTGCATTGCCCTTTGGCTTATCTACTGCCCAGAGTATTTACGAAAGTTCTGGCTCCAGTGATAGCTTTCTTCAGGCTGAAAGGAATACAAATCTATCCTTATTTGGACGATTGCCTGATTCTGGCTCAAGGAAGGGACGAGCTTCTTCGTCATTTGGAATATGTGATAGCAGTGCTAAGATGCCTGGGGTATTCTGTGAACGAAATAAAGTCCAGTCTAGTACCCTCTCAAGACATGTGCTTTCTGGGTGTAAGACTGAATACAGCATCCCAGATGGCCTTTCTAACCCCGGACAAACAAAAGAATCTTTCCCTTTACTTCCATCATCTATCTCTTCAGTCCGGGCTGACTGCAAGGACAGTCCTTCAAGCCTTAGGGTTCATGGCATCTTGTATTCTGGTGCTTCCCAATGCCAAACTGCATATGAGGAAGTTGCAATGGTATCTCAAAATGTATGGACACAGCACTGCCAGGATCTGGACACTGTCATTCAATAATACCTTGCATTCAAAAGGAATTTTTGTGGTGGGCTCAGGAATGTCACCTAAACAAGGGACTCTCTGTGACCCGGCCAGAGGCGAGTCAAATTTTAACGACAGATGCCTCGGACAAAGCTTGGGGAGCTCATCTAAACGGAAAGTGGATACAAGACAAGTGGCCTGTCAGACTACAGCATCTACATATCAACTTGAAGGAGATGTTAGCAGTCCAGTTTGCATTAATAGCTTTCAAGGATTTACTTCTTCCAGGGCAGGTGTTGATTCTAACAGACAACACAACTGTCATGTGGTACATCAACAAGCAAGGGGAACACATTCTTATCCTCTATGCAGGCAAGCAAAGATTTTGTGGGAGACTGCTCTCAATTTACAACTAAGTCTTCAGTCAAGGTTTCTGCCGGAGCACAGAACTCCTTAGCAGATGTGTTAAGCAGACAAATCATGGATCCCCACGGTGGAAACTGGATCTTCATGTATTTCAGAAATTGACAGTGTCCTGGGGAACTCCAGACATAGATCTGTTCGCTTCTCCACTAAACCACCAGCTGCCAAAGTTTTGCACAAAGAGGTTTCATCCCACAGCTTGGAAAGTGGATGCTCTTTCTTTCAGTTGGAAAAATCTTCATGTGTATGCCTTTCCACCTCTGCCTCTCCTCCCAAAGGTACTTCTGAAGGTCAGCCAGGACAAGCCAAGGATGATTTTGATAGCTCCAGATTGGCCTCGACAGCACTGGTACCCATTACTGAGAAGTCTAGTACGGAAGCCTCCATGGCCTTTGCCTTTGATTCCACATCTGTTGTCCCAGGAGGACAGTCATTTGCTCAATGTCAAACTTCACTCTCTTCACCTAACAGCCTGGCATATTCTGTTTTAAACCATAGAGGGTCTCAACTTCCACAACAAGTTTTGAATGTGATTTTGGAAGCTAGAAGGCCTAGTACAAGGAAAGTGTACGCAGATAAATGGAAGAGATTTTTGTTTTGGAGTGCAGCTAAGGATTTGGATGTTTCTGAGCCTGATTTAAGTGTGGCTCTTCAATATCTTACTGAGTTGTTAGACAAAGGTTTGTCCTTCTCTTCTATTAAGATTCATGCTGCAGCAATTTCAGCTCACTATGACTGTGACCCACCATTGTTTTCTCATCCTTTCTTCAAGCAATTTCTTAGAGGGGCAAAGAATATAAGACCCCCACGAAGAGCTCCTACTCCTGCTTGGGATCTCAATTTTGTGTTGGAGAAACTCACTCTACAACCTTTTGAGCCTGCAGCTACTGCTGAGTTGAAATATTTGTCATGGAAGACTGCTTTTTTGTTGGCCATTACCTCTGCAAGAAGGGTTTCTGAATTGCAGGCCCTTATGGCAGTTGAGCCTTTCTTAATTTTCCATAAGGATAGGGTATCTTTACGTACTAATCCTTCCTTTATGCCTAAAGTGGTTTCTAGTGTGGCTTTAAACCAAACTATTCATTTGCCTACTTTTTATGCAAATCCCCAAAATAAAGGGGAAAAGATTTTGCACACTTTAGATGTACACAGGCAGTTGCGATATTATTTGGACAGAACTAAGGGGTTCAGACAATCTCAGCAGTTATTAGTTTCTTTTGCTTTGTGCTCTCAGGGCAAGCCCGTGTCAAAACAAACTATTTCTAAGTGGATTGGATTTTGCATTGCTTTCTGTTATTCCCATCATGGCAAAGAGATTCCAGCTGGAATTAGGCCTCATTCCACTAGGGCTACTGCCACTTCAACAGCTTTTTTGAGAGGGGTGGCAACTAAGGATATTTTGGAGGCAGCCACTTGGAGTTCATTGCATACCTTCTCTAGGCATTACCACCTTCCATTGTACTCCAAATCCAGGGCTGGTTTTGCCACTGCTGTGTTGCAGGGCATTTTGGCAGCTCCTGCTTCATTATAGTTTAGCCATCCTCCCTTACCTCTGCTTTGGGATTCTACCCAAGTGTTAGGACTGCAGCAATGTGGGATGAAGAACATAGTACAGTTTTGTACCTACCATAAATGTAGATGTTTGAAGATCCACATTGCTGCAGTCCAATTTACCCTCCCTCCTTCCCCTCTGTAGTTTGAGGTGGTTGTGTGGGTTGGGTTATCCATCTGAGGTATATTGTGTATATTGTATATATTGTACATATTTTTGGTGTTAGGCTGGTTGGTTGTTTAGTTGTTGTCTATGGGTTTTGACCTTTCTTTTTAGGGTCTTCTGACATCTGGGGCAAGAAAAGACTGAGGATATGACGTCGGTCATGCGCATTTGTACCCTGACGTTCTGATGTCAGTCAAATGCGCCTTGACCGACGTCAGCCTTATACTCTGATATTCGGGCCGACCGAGGGACAGCGGACTACCCAAGTGTTAGGACTGCAGCAATGTGGATCTTCGAACATCTACATTATTGGTAGGTACAAAACTGTACTTTTCTGCAGTTACAGCCTACTGTGCCTTTAGGCATCAAATATTGCCTGTTCATATCTGCATTAATAATTCTCAAACCATGCTACATACAAGGTGTCAGAATATTTTAATTTGAAGCATACATGATGCCAAACACAATTGTATTGATATATGACCTCTGTCAATTAGTATTTCTTAGAATTGTAAGCTGATAACTTCATTTTTAAAGGCTGAAGCCACACCCACTTGGAGTTAAAGGTACACACTTAAAAGAGCTCTACTGGAGGGAATAGGTTAAGCAGCTAAGTATCTGGGAGAGTTAAGCTCCACACCAGCTCCTAGAAATATGCAGCGTCTTCACAGTATAACAATGCAGGCAGTACTTAAAGCATAAAAATCCTTTATTCACACATAAAACTTGTTAAGCGCTTTCATCACTAAGTGACTTCATCAGAACAATTTCAATAATAAAATACACATCCCTATATACTCAATAAATGTCACATGATCCTAATTACCACCTAAATTGGATAATTATTTATATTGGTTAAAAACTGCTCCTTAATAGTACTGACTGCAACCACACTGCTAAGAACACCCTTAGCCATCAATACATACACATTTTATATTTTTCAAATACATTAATATATTTAAAATATACTAAACGTTTCACCTATTCTATACTTAACATAAAAATACATATACATGTAATGTATAAGTATAAAATGCAACTAATTTACAATGCATATATACAATTCGCTATCCTACATTTAAAAAAACTTTTTCTATACCCAACTGGCTAACCTCTTCTTTACCACCAACTTTCGTACCTTACTATATTAAACACTGCACTCCACTCCTCCCAAGTGTTACTGTCAGCAGTTATCCAAAATGGGTTTAATAGATATGTGGTCATTAATTCCCGGGTATACAGAAGCATTTAGTTTTATTTGCCACCTTACCTCCTTGTCACTCACAGCCTTTTTCAGTTCACCCCCTCTCACTTTTTCCTCAACCACTTCCAAAATTCCAAATTTGAATGATGAGCAGCCCGCACTGTTTTTTAAGTGCCTCCAAAGGGCATTATTTTCATCATTCTTCCTTATACTGTAATAGTGGTCGTAAATTCTATTCCTTAAACATCAAATAGTTTTTCCCACATAAAAACAGGGGCACTGGGAGCAACAAGCCAGGTACACTAAGTTCTTAGTCCTACAATTTCCTTTGGCAAAAGTTATTTTAACTTTATTATAATTCTGTAGTATGGTGTCTTTTCCTTCAAATATATAATGACATTGCTGGCAAGTCCCACATTTCTTGGTTCCCCCCTTATTTACTTCCTTGTTTACCTTTACCTTTCTCTCCAATAACCATTTCAGGTTGGAACCATTTTTATGTACAAAATTAGGTCCAGTCCCCACTATCCTAAATATTTCACTGTCAGCCTTTAACACTGTCCAATTTCTTTGTATAATGTCCTTTATATCCCTACAATGAATTGAATACTGAAGGACACAAGCCTTCTTGAACCTGTTGTCCATCCCTCCTACATTTGGGTCCCTGTTGCCTACATTTAAATTTCCGGACCCTAATCCTAGAAGTGGCTTGTACTTTCTTCCCCATTCCTTCCTCACATACTCACTGGCGTCATTTACCATGTGCTTAGGATACCCCCTTTCCAAAAAATATTTTTTTACTCTCTCAAGTTCTTCCTTCAAATCATTTCCATTGGAGGTCATCCGTGCTACCCTGATACATTGCCCCTTTATGATGTTCCTTTTTTGAACCCAAGGGTGGTTGCTCGAAAAATGCAAATAGTTATTACTAAAGGTTTCCTTCCTGTATATGTTCGACTTAAATTCCCCGTTTACCATTGTAATCCTCACATCCAAATATGGAATAGTAGTCCTGTTCTTATTAAATGTAAACTTAAAGTTCTTACTACAGGTATTAAGATATACACAAAACTGTTCTAACTCATCACTGCTACCCTTCCACAGTACAAAGATGTCGTCCAAAAAACGTAGGTAGCAGCTGGTGAGCTTGTACCATTCAGACTCAAAGATGTATTGTTTTTCCCAATCATATACTACGAGATTTGCATATATGGGGGCACAAGCGGCCCCCATTGCCACTCCCTTAGTCTGTTGATGGTACTCCCCCTCATAGTAGATATAATTGTGGGCTAAAACTGTCTCCATGTACTCAAGTGCCAGTATACTTCTATCTCCAGTCACCACTCCTAAGCTTTGTATACTCTCATGGAACCTCTGTAAACCTTCCTCCTTAGGTATATTGGAGAAGAGGTCAATAACATCTATAGTAACTAACCAGTTCACCCCTTTGGCCAATCCCGGGTCAAGCCTCCCTAGAAAATCCCAAGAATCGCATACCAGATGGGGTATTTTCTTTAGTGATGGTTTAAGCCATTTGTCAATAACCTTCCCAAAGGGGAAGGTTTTGCTCTGGCTGCCAGAAATAATAGGCCTAAAGGGGGGATCTTGAATGTCCTTGTGGACTTTTGGAATACCGACAATAGTTCCTATTATTGGATTCTCCACTTTCAAAA